>NW_020273480.1:475619-762354 GCF_003268045.1 Sipha flava
CCCCCCCCCCCCGAAATTTATGGTTAGTACGACCCACGTGTGCATTTCTTTAATCTATGTATTAATTAAAACCAAACTGTCTAGTATGGGAAAAAAATGCTCTCTCCTAATTTTTAAGCAAATTATACGTCCAATTCTTACCTACGCTTGCCCGGTATGGGGTAATTGTGCATCCTCGCACATCAAAAAAATGCAAATTGTCCAAAACAAAGTCCTCAGAATAATTGCAAATGTTCCGTGGTTTGTCAGAAATCCAAATCTGCTATTGATACTTTGAATTAACTATCCGTTGATTTTTTTCCAAATATATGATGCTTAATGTCAATATTAGTAACTTTACCAGTCTCAAAAGCGTCATCAGAAAGATCGTTTTCGATATTGAAAAGATTGAAGTCGTGCTTGAGAAATAGTACAAGCGAAAATCGACTAACAGGATTATCTCATGTCAATTCATCGAAGTATTTCAATAAACACTGAAGAAGTGATAAATAATTTTGCAAATCTACCTCGAAAATTAGACTTTGTCCTGTAATTAAATTTATGTATTCTAATTTTCATGGTTATTAAAAATAAGTTAATTTATAACCTTCATTTAGTACATATTTTTTCATAACCCCCCCCCCCCCCCCCCCAACCCCCTATATACGCCATTGATTATATATACAAATGGTAGTAATAAATGGTAATAAAAAAGGTAAACATCTATTTATTGGCCAGTTCATCAATAATTTTTTCAGTTGTTATTTGTAGTATTTGTAGTTTGTTGTAATTTTTATTTATTAATAATATTGCTAAACCGTAATTTTTTTCTTCTTCGGAACGAGACCCGATAATCCACCTCCCCAAAAATATGCCACTGGCAGCAATATGAAATGAGAATATTCGGTACTACCTTAAATATTATTTTTATTAATACTGAGTGGTAATATAGGTAGGAAAGTTGTTCATTGCAATATAAAACTACAATTTTTTATAATTATTAATTTTTTTAAAAATTCTTAATAGCTCTGATGGATATAATAGGAAAACTTTAAGTTTATGTTCGACTGGTCGAAAGTGCAGATCACGTAGTGTTAAGTGTATGTAAGAGCTTCGTCGTTAAATAATGGGTGAATCACCCATTCGGGAAATAGTAATGCCGGACATTAATAATAACTTACTATTTTTTAGGATACTTAATACAATACTATAATATAATATTAATACTGTTAATGAATTTAAATTTTTTTAGAATACTAGTCAAAATTAATTAGTACAAATTACAGTTCATTTTTGTTTAAACTAAAGCCGTCAATTATACCAATACAATGAAATCGAGAAAAATAACGTAACAAATGATTTCTTAGTCAAATGACTTGTTTTTTCTCATAATTACTTGCATTATTTTAATTTTTCTCTGGGAAAAATACACAATCAATTTAATAATATCCAATCAAATTATTCACGATAGTATTTAAATAATGGTTCATCAAAAATATGTCTGACTTTTTGTTTTGAGATACCTAATGAAGTTTTCTGCATTAATAGTAAATTCTGTATGTTTAATTGATTACCTACACGATTACATAAAAACTATAGGTACTTAATAGACAATGGATATTTTCATTGCTATATTACCTAAAAATAAAAATCAGATCAGGGGTGTTTTCAAGGGGGGAATGGGGCAGTGTCTTCCCTTCATAACCTATTTCTTCTTTAGATTTTTGTTAGTTATCTATTTATTATTTATATCACACATCGAAAATACATAAAAGAACATTGTAAAACAGTGGTTCTTAACCGGTGTGCTGCGTTATAAATATATTATATATATTATTTTAATTAAAATTAAAATTACTTTGTTTGGTTGAAATTTGAATAACTACATTTACCAACATTTTGCAAAATTGGAGGGTATATTTTATCATACTCGTTTATTATTGTGATGATTAAGAGGCCCTTGAATTAATTTCTCCCAGACCCTAAAAACTCTTTGGACGGCTCTGGTTCTATTATATTTTTTATAAACATCTAGCCTTCCATTATCAGTTGTATTAACGAAAAAAACTATAAAATTGGTTTTACAATATTTTAACCAAAATAATTACATATAGAATACCATAATAAAAATAAATACTACATACTCGTATATCTAAATACCAGAACACATTAATACTTAGTGTATAATTTTTGACGGATTACACTTATTAGAGAGCTAATATTTCATCTCCGTAAATTCCTTCACCAGAACTATCTTAACAAAATGTTTCCTATTAAATTTTTATATTTTTCCAGTTATATTTCATCATCACTATTTTCTTAAAATCTTCTTTTAGTTCATCAATATAATCTTAAAATGTCCAAATATTTAGAAAGCATAACCAAATTTTAAATCAAAAATGTTGTGTATATTTTTTTTCAATTTAATTTATATTAATTTTATCTTACAGTTTACTCATTATAATTGAGTAGTTTTAGTGAAATGGACTTAATGCTCTCAATTTTGTGGAAATACAAAAAAATTTAAATATTCATCAAATCTTAACTTTTCAAAGTATCATCCATTAATGCCCTTCAGATTGTATATGCCTTTAACTTGACAGTATAAATCATATCCCTCAATTTGAACACCATCAATGAAGAACATATTTTTTTTATAAATGTTGCAACAACTACCAAATGCAATGCTTCCTAAATTGTTTGACTGATAGCATTCTTTCTCGTCACAACATTAAGCAAGATCAGATAATTTGGATTTCAAAAATAATTTTAGACCATATAATATTTTTTGGCAACATAGAAAGAAAAATACACTTTTTATTAAACTTAAGTATTTATTTGATATATTTTTTTAAATAATACAATACTTCAATTATTAAATATTTAATTTGTTCTTTCTTTTTTATATTCTTGAGATCAATTTACATCTAATGTGTTAAATTATACTTAATATTTAATGTAAATTAATAATATTGTAACATATGAGAACACAAACAATTTCATGATTAAATGTCAATTATTAGGTATATATAATCATCAGACAAACCATAATGGTATCAGTAATTTTATTTAAACAATAATAATCATAAAATTAAAAGTTAAATACTAGAATTTATTTTTTCGAGGTCTACCTCTTTTGCCTTTGGGTTGTTGTGCACGTTTTTCCAAACATTTTGGACAATACCAAACAGCACAATCTGGAGGACACTGGATACCCACACATACCCAATGATACCATACATCACATCCATCACAACCAATCATTGGGCTTCCATCATCTGGTTTAGTGCACATTGGACAAATCCATACTTGATTACCAGCTTCATCAAAGTAGAATGGTGGAGGAGGAGGAGTTTCAACAACAGGAGTTACAACTGGCTGTATTGTTTTTGTATTAAGTTTAGTTTTACTTTTTGAAATAGGAACTTTAGGAGGTGATTTAATGTCATCACATAACACATCTAGGGAAATATCTGATTTTGATTCAATGTCTACCTCAATTTCCATTGGTTCAGGTTTTGAAACTATTGTTATAATTTCTTCTGAAGGCTTATCAGGCAATAAATTTGTAATTGTTTCCATTCGAGTTCCAAGTTTAAGTTTAATTTTTGGCACTTTATTAGTACACTTGGATTTCTGTTTTTTCTTTTCTTTTGTTGTTTCTTTTTCCTTTTCTTTCTGTTTTTTCTTCTCTTTTTTCCCTTTCTTTTTGTCCTTTTTCTTTTTCTTTTGTTCCTTACGACTTACATCATTGTCTCCTTTTAATACTGGACTGGTTGGTTTTGGTGTTTTATCAATATCAGGTGTATTAACTATTTGAGAAAATGTCGATGGTATTAATCCAGGACCTTGAGGTAAAGAACCAAAAAATGAAAATTTAGGTAAAACTTCTTCCATTTTTGCTTTGTTTGTGAGATGAGCAGAAATACCTTTTTTTGGAATCTCTTCAATGACATCTACAACATCAAGTTCATTCATAATAGGCTCAATCTTGGGTTCAATAATTGGTTCTATTGGTATTAACATTTCTTCTTCCTTAGAGTTTTTTTCTTTTGATAATACTTCTGTTTTGATTTCTTTTGAGAGTAAAAGTAAATTTTCATCTTTAGAAACTTTTTGTTTTTTCTTTGTTCCCGATTTTATTTTTTTTGATTTAATTTTATTTTTTTTTAATGAAACCTTACTAGATGGTTCATTTTTAATATTAGGTAAATTACCAGTTAATTTAGAGGTTTCAAGAGGTTTGTCATTTTTAATTTCTGGAAATGGTAATAGTTTAGACTCAGCCAATCGGCCTTCTCTAGATGGAGATAAAAATCCACCAGACGTCATAACTACACTCGATATTTCTCTAAGTCGCTTATGCAGAATAACATCTTCTGGTTCTTGCTTATCATTCATTGTGCTGTTTTGAATTTCTTCTGAATCAGTGGTGTTTTCTTCTTCTTCTACTGGTTCTGCATACAAAGTCGGGAGATGTTCATGAATATGAATAGGTCTGGTAACAACTTCTCGACTTCCGGGTTTTAATGGGTTCAACACATTTTTCCCAGGTATATTTAATTTGGGTAAATTATGGGGAAATTTTACAGGTCCTGTACTTTTTACATAATTACGTAATTCAGCCAATGAAACAGATTTCTGACGAAGAGCTTTTTCAACATCTTCTATGTCAGGCACATTGCTATATGCGTGTTCTGCATATTTTTTGGATGAAATGGCCAAATCACTTATATAGCGGTGCAGGATGTCAGTCATAATTTGCATTGAAGAGTCAGTTATTGAGTGCCAACCAATATTATCGCATATTTGAGCAACAGATATTCTTAAAGTTTGTCTAATAAAGTCTTCCATAATTTTTGTTTTATTATTGATACTTATGAATTTACTTACGTGCGAAACATATTCCCTTTAGAAACTTAATTTAGTATTGTGGCGGTTAATGCATGCAAATTTAAATATTATGTTTACAATCACTATTCACAATGTTTACTTATTTCATAAACAATTACCTACTGTTATTTAATAACGTGATTTTTATCATTTAAGATCCAGTTTCTAGCGTCACTTTGAGTTTTAAATTCTAACCATGGTTGTATTACAGAATAGAATAACGTGTATGTGGTCAGTTATTTCTGATAAGGAACCATTATTATCACAATTGTAATTGAGATTAGACGCAAACAATTTATTCTGTGTAAGAAGTTGAAAACATAAGGAATCTATGGTATTATTGAAAATTATCCCTTTTATAATTATGTTCTAAGTTTTATTGTTGAAAATACCCATTTATTATTGATTAAGGTTGTTTTACCAACACAAAATGACTTCAAAACAGTTGTTTAGCTCATTTTACCGGTTTAAAAATGGTTACAAATATAGTAATAAACTTTTAAATAGTATCATTTTATCTAATTTTTCCAGCAAGTCACATGACCGTAAGTAAAGTTATAACAAAGGTTCTTCTTATATTTTTCAGTTTTATTAAACACAAACTTATACTTGTAATGTTTTAATTAATAAATTGAATTTTGTCTTGTAAAATATTCTGTTAAATTTAATAACATTTTCTTGTTATTTCCTGAACTCAAATAATGTTTAAATTGTTTATATAAAAAATAAAATTAGTATTAATTAATTATTTTGTTCCTTTTAATCAATATATTCTATGCATTATAATATGGTTATCAAAGACTGAAGTATTGATAGCTAAGATATTACTACTATAAATACTCTGACGTATACTTGATTGTAATAATTCATGGTAATTATTATTTTAGGAGAAATAACTAAAGAATTAAGTAATAAGTTTTTTGCTAAGCCTGTACAAGATATATTAGTAAAGCTTACTCATGTAAATATACAAAAAGCATTTAGAAAACGTTTTATTGGACAAGATCCTGATACTCCAATTTATAAATTTATGACTACTGCTGAAGTTGAAAAAGTAAGTTGTTTTTGTTTTTTAATAATTATATACAGTACATACAGTAGAAATCACTAAAAACATCAGTTAGAATTGGTTGAACTCTAGATCTGGGTATAAGTCCATATTATTATACATTATAATATACATTAACTATTATGGTTAGAACAAGCAAAATATTACAAACTATTCTTATAAACTATGAGTAAGTTTCTGTGATGTAATTTATAATGATGAGGCATTTTTTAATTCTGACAACAATTTTGCTTCAAGGGAAAAAATGTTTGGGTAGTAAATTATTTAATGAATGAGATAAAGTAAAACAATTCTTATGACAATTAATATGGCTAGAATTTTAATAGAAAACTAGTTATTGGATGGTTAAAGTCCTCAGTGTTTAATAGGAAATAGATCGCTGCTAGTATTCTAAGAAAGTAATAAGCATGGATGATTTCAAAATGTTTTGAGAAAATCTTGAATTTGTAAAATGAATTGCGCTGAAAATGATGGACATCTGTTCAACATACTCATTACGGTTGACACAAAAGCGAAATTGATTAAGAATTTTTTTTTTTAAATTTATATGTTTCTAATTGTTTTACTTTATTTAAATTCAATATTGATTGTTTATTATGGAGTGTATGTACAAACAATTTTAAATATAATCAAAGTATAACTATCTATTGTTTTGTATATCCTGTCTTCTGTTTGTCAAGTTATATTTGTTCTAACTGGTTACAATAAAAAAAATATATTTTAGTCCTTGAACTTTTTTTTAACAAATTTCTACTATATTTACAAATTATTTAAATAGATTTTATACTCTTAATATAGTTACAAGTTGAAGTGAAAGAAAAAGCTAAGGAAAAAATTCAAATGCCACCAATTGTACCACTCCGTACCGATTTAGGAGAAGTCTTAGAAGTTGACAGGGATATAATTGGTTTTGATAGTGCTAAATTTGTATTTACTGATATTACTTTTGGTATATCTGATAAGGTAATATATTTATTAATTAATAGAATGTATTTTGTTATTATTTTTATTTTTAATATTTAAATAATATTTTTAAATTTTCACTATACATTTATTTAGAGTCGAATAGTTGTAGTGCGGGAACCCGATGGGACATTACGAAAAGGTAATGCTAATGAACGCCATACGGTAAATCAATTATATTTTCCTCAATCAGGAAGAGAGTTAAAGCATCCAGCTATGTTTGAAGATAAAAACTTAAAGGTGGTAATATTTTAATTTATTTATATTTTCTTAACATTAATAGTCCTTTTTAACATAGCCCTTACTTGAAAATGGTGATTATGAGTTTATATTGGATCGTGCATGTTGTCAATTTGAACCAGATGACCAAAATTATCACCGTGTTGTATTCAGTACTTATCAACATGTAGATCAAACTCAAAAATATCAGATTTTAGAGTCAACGAGGCATTTAGGACCATTATTGTTCTACTTAGTTTTTAATAAAAGGCCAGATAACTTTTTAATGTATTGTCTACAAACTGAAAGGTATATTTTGTATCAATATATATATACATATATTTTGAATCCAACTATAGTTCTAAAACAAGATAAAATTTTAGATTTGATGATGTAATATTATTCATTCAATTATATTCAAAGTTAAATCAAGGAATGGGAACTGAATTAGAAAATGATCAGTTTAAAATAATTGAGGTAATTTTTTACTATAGCTAAATTAATTTAATCTGTTAAATGTATATTAATCTTTGTTCCAGAATTTTATTGATGTAGAATGTACTGAAAAAGAACGTTTAAAAGAAGCATTAAAAAGTTATATTAATAGAAATAGTGAAGTTGAATATAAATCAAATTAAATAATATGTATTGATATATTTTATTTAAACTTTATAAAAATAATACTAAAAGTAACAACCACCATAAATTAATTTAATTATTTAATGGTTTTGAAATATATTTATGTATAAAAAGTAGTTAAAAAAAGTTTTCTTTCGTTCAAAAAAATCACAGTAGTTATTAGTTTTCCAAACTATCCATCTTTTGCACATCTAAAGCCAAGATTTGATGCAGAACTATCTGGTGTATTTTGACTTCGTGCAGCACATCGATATCGGTAACAATAGTTTTTATGACACAAGTATGAACCACCTTTTTTTACTTTTTCTTTTCCATTTGAAGGACCACTCTAAATATAAAAGGTTAATAGATATTTTGATCATTTTTTAATAAGTGTTACAAAATATCTTACTGAATTTTTTGAATTTTGATCATGATATACACTCCAAAAATCATTTGTCCATTCCCAAACATTTCCTACCATATTATTAAGACCATAACCATTTTCTGGAAATGAATCTACAGGAGCAGTAGTTGCCCAACCATCTTCTGCAGTGTTTTTAAAAGGAAATTCACCTTGCCAGATATTTGTTCTATAACAAATAATAATGAGTATATAAGAAGTTTACAAAGACAATACTTGGTGTTAGTATTTAGTAATATTACAGTTAATTTACCATATAAAACATAACTTGATCGAATCACTAAAATGTTACAAATTGTTTTCTATCAAATTTATATTTTTTTTAGTAAAAATTATTGTATTAATACTTAATTTATTTATTTTATGTAATTCATCAGTTTGAATAATCTAGTAAAAAATATTGAGTGATCAAATAATAATGAACAATAAATTAGTATGTGTTAATAATAGATGGAAACCAAATAAAATAAGTGTTGATGAATCATGGTTATTTAAGATGTAGGATGTTATAAATCTATTTGAAAAAATAAAATAAAGTATTATAATGATTAATTTTGAGTTATCTCTACTTTTGTTACAACAGAAAATTCTAAGTTTCCTGGAATCAAAAATATTTTAAAAATTACATTTCCAATATGAGCTTAAGATGTTCTAAACATATATTATTAAAAAATATCAACTTAAAGTACCTATGTTTATTATTTGGAAGTAGTTTATTTCCCCAAGGATAGAGTCGGTCTTTGAGATTACCTCTACAAGCTACTTCCCATTCAGCTTCAGACGGAAGTCGTTTTCCTGCCCATGTACAATATGCTATAGCATCATTCCAACTAACATGTATAACAGGATGTTTTTTTCTATCTGAAATAAAAAAATAAGAATTATTAATATAATTTTGTAACAATTTTTCTTCGCATATTTAGATGAACACATTTTATTCAAACTGCATTATCTATGGTATAATATTCATTTAAAAAAGTTGAAACTAGATATAAAATAAATTTAGACAATTATTTACTTTAAACACTTAAATATCAGCTGACTTATAAGTTATACATTTTCATTGATTATTTTCAGATAGTTAAACAAAACTAAAAAAATTGTATACACTTAATTATATTTTTTAACAATACAACATTTATTGCCTCAATTATTATCATCATTATATGTATATAAATTCTCATGTTACCATTAATATTGGAATCTTCTCCTTCTGGATGCTTCCAGTTAGCACCTTTAACAGGAACCCACCATGGAGCATCTTTGACGGCTTTTGTTATTGATTTCAATGTTGTTTCACTGAGAAATAATTGAAATACAAACGAATCACCAAATGTTTCTGCTTCAGTTTGGTATCCAGTTATGTCAACAAATTTTTTAAATTCTGTATTGCTCACTTCATGCTTATCAATAAAATAATCATTCAAGTAAACTTGGCGGGAAGGTGATTCACCATCTGCTACAATTTCTGGTTTGTCAGTTCCAATTGTAAAATTTCCTCCTTTGATGAAAACCATGGATTCGATTGTTTCCAAATGACTTATTCTTGAGATTGTTGTACAAGCTTCCTCTTTCTTCATGTCTGTCTTAATGCGATTTATATTGCATCCACAGTCTGCATTAGAAGAAGAGGTAATTCCCAATATTGTGATAAAATAAAACATTTTCATGTTAATATTTATGTAAATTAACTATTTATGTGTAAATTTAACTAAATCTATGTTTGTTACATATTAATTGAGTAACAGTAATATAAAAAAAAAAAAAATGTTCAATTAAATATTAACTATTCATTTGAAATCTCAATTTTAAGGGGACGCATAAAATAATATAATCTGTATTATTTATATTTTATATATTTTTTTTTTTTTTTTTGTAGTTTTGATCATTGGTATGTTCGGACAACAATAAGGCGCGTTTTGCCCATATCACCGATAAGAGATTCGTTATATTTTATGTTCCATGCAATTTTTTCAAAGCAACCATAATGATAAGCAGATGAATGATTTCCATGGAATAAGAGTATAGCTGGATGCCTTGCTTACAATCGTAATATTATAGTAGTATTATATACTATTATAGTATTCGAAGATACCAGTGTTCAGTGTAACCTTCAAATTATTGTTTAGTTTATTCACGTACGTATTTGGCGGTAAAATAATCATTGTGTATGGGCATCCAATGGCCAGCAGACATCTATGTAACGAGAGTGGCAAGCCTAAAACATTTACTATTATAATATTGTTTATACGTAAGTGCTTTCGTCGCCAAAAATTCGTTTTCAAAAACGTAAGTATTCTTAACCGTTTTATTTATGTTTGGAAATATATTTATTACTATCGTATAATTTGGCACTAGAATTATAAAATAAATAAATAATTTTCTGTCGATGTGTCACTCAAATATTAGCGTTTGAATATCAACCAACCCGTTTGAGTTATAATTCAATTTTATTTGTGAATAAAAATTGATCTAATCTTCGAGTTATCTAAATTTAACTAACAATGAGTACATTTTAGCAGTATAAAAAAGTTTAATTAATATCAAATAGTGTATTAGTTTATTGTTTAATATTATTTATTATGATATGTGTAGTATACTATTGGATAATTACTAAAACATATAACTACTTAACTTAATTCACATTTTTGTAAAGAAAAATGCAAAAGTGTATGAGTAGTACTACTATCATTACTAGTATATACCTAACTAAATATATTACTGAAATACATTATTTTAAAAATTATCATTGGAAAAAATATTGTTTTTTTTTATAATATGTGTTGATTTTACAAGAGAAGATGTACATTATGATGGGAATTAAATATACTATTCTTAATAATTGATATTTGGATTTATGGAGTGAATGAAATAATTATTTAGTTTGTTGTTCAAATTATAGTATGGTTTTACTTAAAAGGTGTATTGATACTTCTAGTTTTTGTAACTTAATTATTATTTCATCAATGTTTATTGTTATGTGTTATTTGTAATACTACATTTTATGAGTAGGTACAATTAATTAGGCATTTGGGCAGTGCGCCAACTACAAAATGGGAGGCCCAAATGCAGTAATTATATTGGGTCCCTTTCTAAGATTTATTTTTGTTGTACTTCTTATTTATAAGTATCAATTCTTTTAGGTTTTAAAACACATTTTACATCAGTTAGTGTATGATATATGTATATATATCAAATTAAATACCTTCAACTGTTGTATATTATAGTTCACTACATATTTATGTAGTAAATTTATTTAAGTAGTTTAGGTAGATATGATGTATGCTTATTCAAATACTCAATGTACTCATTTTTAAATAAATATTAAATTACTCTAAAATATTATAACATCTTTACCTAAATTTTAAAAAAAGTTTCTTTTTATTATAAATTAATAATATAATATTATTAAATAATCGTGTGTTTGTTAAGTGTAGTTTATTTTAGGCTGGAACTAGGGGCCCCCCAAATGTATGTAAGCCTTGGGGCCCGTGTGTGCGACACACTTTGCACACCCATTTTTTGCGGCACTGCATTTGAGTTATATTGTTATAAGTTGGGCCCGGATTTAAATGCATTTAAAATCATACAAATATGCTCTAAAAAATTTCCTTTAAAAATGCATTTTATCACAAAAATGACATAACTTTTTTTATTTTGGGCATTATTTAATACATTAAAATCACATTCACATGTAATTTGAGCAACGTCTGTGATGTAACTGTCTGATTATTTGTTATTTGACCGAATACTGGTGACGTTCCATATTCTATAATAAATTAAAATAAGATAATAACTGAATCGAAAAATAAAAATTGACAGTGTGTATGGGAAAACCTGATAAACCTACTTATCAAGAAAATAATTTGTCTTTTGATTTTATTTTGAATAGGCTAAATTTGTTATGTATGTCAAACAAATATGCATTAAAAACCAACAAAATGATTCAATAATACTAAAAATGCTCTAATGATAAAAAAATGCAAGATAAAATTTGTAGTTTTGAAACCCTTGTTACATAAAATTATGTTCTTAGAAAGCATTGTGTATGATCAACCAAAAAAATATGCACTTTGCATTGAAATCCGCTCTTGTTATAAGATTTCTTTAATACTTTAGAACTGTTGTATGTTTTCTTTTGTCTTTATATTATAATTATATAGTTTTTAAAGTATTAATACTCTCCTAAAATAAATTTATTAGTGCAGATAAATTATAATTTCTGTAGATTTTCACTTTGTAGTGCTGAAAACAATTTTCACCTTTTCTTCTACCGGATTCATTACGATATCTCAAATAAAAAACTGTAAGGCTCCTTGAATTTATTTTATTTACTAATTAAACTTATTTTTTCCTGTTTAATTTATTTTTATAGTGCTTTAAATAATGGAGGAAGAAATTGAACAGAGATTGCGAGACACCCAAAAGGAGTATTATAGTTTTTTGGACGATGAAGAAAATCAAAATGTGTATCACAAGAAGGTAAAACTTATGATTGATGAGAATAGCCAAAGATTATTAATTGACATCAATGATTTGCGCAAAAAAAATCCTAATAGAACCCAAGCGTTACTAACAAATACTTTTGAAGAACAATTTGCTTTCGAACGTGCACTCAAAGAATATGTTGCAAATATTGATTCTACTTTTGCTAATAAATACGATGAATTTTTTGTTGCTTTTGAAGGAAGTTTTGGAAGTCGCCATGTAACTCCTAGAACTCTGAATAGTAAATTTTTGGGTAACTTGGTTTGTTTGGAAGGTATTGTTACTAAGTGTTCCTTGATTCGTCCAAAAATTGTGAAAAGTGTACATTTTTGTCCAGTAACTAAAAAAACCATAGAACGTCGTTATACAGATATGACATCGACATCTGCATTTCCGAGTAGTACTGTCTATCCAACAAAAGATGATGATGGAAATCCGTTGGAAACTGAATATGGGCTTTCTGTATATAAAGATCATCAGACCATAACAATACAAGAAATGCCAGAAAAAGCACCTGCTGGGCAACTGCCTCGTTATGTTGATATTATTTGTGATAATGATTTAGTTGATTGTTGTAAACCAGGAGATCGTGTGCAAGTGGTTGGAAGTTACCGTTGTCTTCCTGCTAAACAAGGAGGTTATACAACTGGAAATTTCAGAACTATTCTTATTGCTAATAATGTCTCGCAATTGAGTAAAGATTCAACATATTCAGTTAGTAGAGAAGATGTTTTTAACTGTAGAAAGTTATCGAGAAAGAAGGGTAATATATTTAATTTACTGGCTCATTCAATAGCTCCTTCTATTTATGGTCATATTTTTATTAAAAAAGCTATTCTTTGTCTTTTATTGGGTGGAATTGAAAAAATTTTACCTAATGGAACACGTCTTCGTGGAGATATAAATATGTTATTAATCGGTGATCCAAGTGTTGCAAAATCACAATTACTGAGATATGTTTTATGTGCTGCTCCAAGAGCTGTAGCTACTACAGGTAGAGGAAGTTCAGGAGTAGGTTTAACTGCTGCAGTTACTACAGATCAAGAAACTGGTGATAGACGATTAGAAGCAGGAGCTATGGTGCTTGCTGATAGAGGTGTTGTATGCATTGATGAATTTGATAAAATGTCAGATATGGATCGAACAGCTATTCATGAAGTTATGGAACAAGGCAGAGTGTCAATATCTAAAGCTGGTATACATGCAAGGCTTAATGCTAGGTGTTCCGTTCTAGCAGCTGCTAATCCTGTTTATGGCAGATATGATCAATTTAAAACTCCAATGGAAAATATAGGTTTGCAAGATTCATTATTGTCTCGATTTGATTTGTTGTTTGTTATTTTAGATACCCCTGATAGTGAAAATGATCGAATGATATCTGAGCATGTTGTTCGTATACATAGGTATAGAGATCCAAAAGAACAAGATGGTGAAGCATTACCAATGGGTTCAGGTGTGGATATTTTAAGTACTAGAAATCTAGAAATCGATGAAAATGACCCATCTAAAACTCGTATGTTTGAAAAATATGAGCCATTACTTCATGGAGCTCGAAACAAATCTGAACAGACTTTGAGCAGTCAATTTATGAGAAAATACATACATATTGCCAAGTGTGTTAAACCTGTATTGACTGAACAAGCATCTGAAGTTATAGCTGAAGAATACTCTAGACTTCGTTCTCAAGAAGCTGTTGAATCTGATGCTGCTAGAACTCAGCCTGTTACAGTCAGAACATTAGAAACATTGATTCGTCTTTCTACTGCTCATGCTAAAGCTCGTTTGTCTAAAAATGTTGAACAACAGGACGCTAATGCAGCAATTGAACTTGTTCAATTCGCTTACTTTAAAAAAGTGTTAGAGAAACCCAAGAGGAAACGACATCATAGTGATGAAGAATCTGATGAAGAAAAAGATGTTTCACCAGGAAAACCACCTAAAAGTAAACCAAGAACTAATACTGATGATCCATATTCATTTCAAGATGGTGAAGATGCTGATACTCCTCAAAATGTTATGGAAGTAGTTGAAGATAATTCAGAAACAGTTAATGTTTCATCAGTTATACCTCCACCTGAAAATACATCAATTTCTCCAGATAGATACAAAATATTTAAATTAACTTTGAGTAATATATTTCAGAAGCAGAGGATACAGTCTATACATTTTATTCGAATGCTTACTATAATTAATGAAGAACATGCTACAAATACATTTACTGAAAATGAAGCTTATGCAGCTATTTATAAGATGATGGATGCTAACTTTATAATGTTTTCTGATGGAATTATATTTTTAATATAATTTTTATTATGTATTATTTTATAAAATTGATATATTTACACTAAATTCTTAATTCATAGTGAAAATATTCTTAATTTTATTTATGTATATTTTTTCTAATTATAATATTGCTTATGTATTTTTTTTTTCATAAAAATTGTAAATCATTCTTAGTTTTTTAAATTTAATTGGATAAATAACATAACTGTAATATTATTAATTTTAGCCTAACATTTAAATTTATTATTTAATCTATTGAAATAAAGAGAAATATGTTTTCATGTTGAATATTTTGATTTGACGTATAGTTATTCGTATTCATTAATAAAACACTAATCATGCTATGTATATAATACAATTGTAGGTACTTATTATTAATTAAGTGTATTTTATCTATGTTTGATTTGGTTAAAAATTAATATAAAATTTGAATGATGGTAGTATAATTAATTATATTTCTTTTACTTAGTTTGATTTGGTTAAAAATTAATATAAAAATTTAAATAATGGTAGTATTATTAATTATATTTTTTTCTGAGTATTTTGTGTACTTAGTGGAATTTTTTTCGAGGAGGCCTCAGTTCTCGTCGTAACAAGTCATTTGACTTTTGAACCTTTTTTTTCTTCTGTGGAAGGGTCGAGAACCGGGGCCCCCTCAAAAAAAAAAAAAAATACCACTGAGTATACAAAATATAAAATACTTAGAAAAAAATGTATTTAATTATACTACCATCATTCAAATTGTTATATTAATTTTTATTTAGAGAAAGAGAACATTCATTTATATAATATAGTTGTAAGTAACTCTTTTATTTGATTTATAACAATAATAGGATAATTAGTTATTAATTCATACCTTATATACTTATTTGTTAGAAAAATTAATCTCTCTCCCTTCGACAACGACAAATTTAAAAATATGCCACTAAGAAAACTATTTGTTGTGCATTTTCCAATTTTTCTAATTTATAATTACTATTTAAATATTACATAAAATTGTAAAAATATATTGTATTTTTACATTTAAATATGCTCATTATTTGTTTGACTTAGAGTTTTATGTTGGTTTGTCTACCGTTTATGTAGACATTGTGTACTCTTAATTACTATTGAATAATACATTATTTTACTTATGATTTCGATATTCCAAAGCACGTTCTAAATAGTAATTTTTTTCATTAGTATGTGAACATTAAAAAATGTAACGTGTGTATATGAGAATAAGATTTAAGTTTTACATGTGTATTCGATATGTTTCGGTAATTGATAATATTGGAGGAAGACATCTTTAATTATATCATGGGTATTGCAACTATATTAGCTTGGATTATTTCTTTTTTTATGTAAGTATACAACACACTATAAATATATTAAATTAAAATTAATTTCAATAAAGAAAATTCAATTATTTAAAAATAATTTTTCATTATCGGTTATGTTTCGGATATAGTTTATTTGTCCATTTAAAACGTTAGTCCGTAATTATTATGATAATAAATAAGTATTGATATTAATTACCCATCTGGTTTGTATTTTGTAACCAATAAGTGAACACAAATATTTAAATTCAAAATTATTAAGATGAATTTAGTTGAATATAAAAAAAGATGGGTTCAGGTAATTCTATCTGTATTTATCAATAATTTTTTTTGATTGATTGTGTTATAAGTTCATTTTAGTCGCGTAGGTACAAATTTCACGTTTATGGAATGTTTTAATTGTCATTAAGATAATTATCTCATAATATTCGTTGTTATTGTGCATTAATATTTTTCTATGCCTCGTCTGTTAGAAGCGATCTTTGTATTCTTAATTAAAAAAACTTGTTATATGGTCAATAGTACTTTGTAATTTTGTCCGTGTTTTTTTTTTTTATTACTTCTAATCAGTATATTATGTATCTATATTATTATTATTATTATTTTATATATTATGTGTTCTGAATATAGGTGCATTTTCTCATAGGCACATCTCATGTGATAAATTTCTGACAACTATGTGTACTTTATATGTCTTTGAATGTCATATATATTAGGTGTTGGGATTTTAGGAATGCTTTTAAAGTGAATAGGAAAATAATAAAATATTTAACATGAAGTATTATTATTTTTTTCATATAATTATCAGTACCGGTCCTATGAGGGAGGGGAGCAGTAGCGTGGCAAGTATATTTCAAACCCTAAGCAAAATATTTTTAATATTTTTTCGCAAAATGCTGGTAGTTTTGTGTTTTCAGAATCTATTACCTATGTGTTGTCTTCGCAAAGTTCAAGCAGTTGTGTTTAAGCTTTAATTTCAACATCTAAAATACTCCTTCGTCTGTCGAAAAGGGTCTTAGCACTCTCAAATTTACTTGACGATTTTCTAAATTACTAATAGAATTTACTGCTAATGATAAGTGAAGGGTTAATTTTATTTACTACTTATTACATACAATAAAAGAAAGTCCTATTTTTACCTCAATTAATTTCCCGTTCGACTCCTTGAGCGATATTTTTTTGTTGGTATATCTTAAGATAGGTTTCTAAACAATTTTTTCCGCTTAACCCATTTGTTTTTTATGATTTAGTTACGTACCACTAATACCACTAAAAGTACGTTCGTGTAAGGTGTGTGGTGCCAATGCTTATTGCTTATTAATGTATTTTTCGTTATTGAGGATAATAATAATCACGTACAACAACTTCGTCATTTGAAGAGGGGACAACTCATACATTTTCTACAGTCTAAAATTTACCTATTCCAAAGTGACACATCATAAAAATATAAAAACGTTTTTTATAAAACCATTGATTTGTTGTGAATCAGAAAAATGAGACGTGTGCTATGCGAATACTTATGCACAAAGTACAAATCATTATATTTTTGGACTTGTTTTACATTTCCCTCCACAAAAATCAGCACTTTTGTAAAATAAGCCGACGAGTCGGCAATTTAATAAGAGTATGCCGATTGCCCTGCTCCAGAAAAAACTGACATACAACCAAAATGATAAACGATAAATTAAACAAATGATAAAACATAATGACTTACTATATTGTTATAAACATTAAAAAATCAAATTCAAATTTGATTTATTTTCCGTGTTATTTGCGATTTTCAGTTTCTTCCTACTCTAATACATAACTTTTCATATACCACAATTTCGGAACCTCTATCTTTACATTTTCGAGTATTAATTATAAGATATTTTATTTAGTAGATTTGTATTTAATTTTTTTTATAATTTTGTCATACATTTATAATAATTATAAACGATATTCATTGAGATTCGTGTATTTTTGAATATAATGTAACATATAGTAACTACTTTTAATTATAATTATTTTGATATCTCAATGTTAATTGAATCAATTATTTTAATCTTAGGTAGTTCAAAAATTTAATTTAATAATCTATTTGTAAATTTAATTTTAAATATGTAATCAATTGTCTACATTTTTGTATTTGTATTCTTAATTTATTTAAAGATTCGCGATTTTAAATCTTGGTAATGTAGATTTTTTTTTTTCTTTTACTGGTTAGAATATTATGTTATTATTAGGTATAAGAAGAAATTTAAATATTATAGTTACATTATGTTTGGTGCTTTTAATGCCTCTATTATGAAATATTCTAATAATTTACAAAATTAAATATTTAGTTACAAATTGTGTGCATACTTGTTTGAAAATATGTGAACTTAAAGAATATAACTAGACTTAAGAGGTCAGTCCAAGAACATTCGTTTTAAACCAGAAATGGCTTTCTCTTTGAGTTTACATGTTGGGTATCGCGTGTCATGGTGTTCAACACCAGAAGAGTTTACTTACTGGGATTATTGAGTATGCCCTTTTACAGCATTGTTTGTATCTGATACATTACATGAATACAGAATATTTGTTGTTTAATTGATGATTAGAAGAATAAAAAAAAGCGTTGTATTTTGAGTTCCTCATAGGGTTACTAATTCGGAGGAATTTGAGACGTAGATTCTCTACCTTCATCTTTTATTTTGATGCTAATTTTGGTGTATTTTATCTATTTTATATTGATTTAATCTATAAAAAACAAGTTTTAACTTGAATCTTCATTAATCTGTAAATATTTTTTAGATAATCAGTATATTTTATAAACTAATTTGTAGATAAGGTTAGATTTTAAATATTACCTTTCTATACCAAAATTTGCCTAAATAAAAAAAACATGTTGCAATCATCACTTTCGGAAATATTTATTTTATAGTTTCATGAGCTCCAGATTCAAAATATAAATGAAGTTTTTGACCATCGAATGTTGAAGTAAAAAATTGTTGAAAGAGTTTCAAAAGATATTTGCACATAGTTAAATAAGTTTCTTTTGTTTTATGCGCAAAAAAAATATATATATTTATAATAAGGACATAAATACCATGTGTGAAAGAATGTATGGTATAAAGTTGTAAAAAAAATGTTGATAATGAAATGTGATGTTCCCAAAAAACTGATTTTTTGTGCTGTCATACATTTGAAATTTTCCTTTAAGTTATACAAATAAATTCGTAATCTTCCTGAACAAAAACAAATCGATTTCCATAAAAAAAAAAAACAAAAATCATTTTCCACCAGTTTTGGTTGAGATATTGCTTCATTGAAATATGTGGGTAAAACGGTACATTTTATGCCGCTTACTGTATATCGCATTACAAATTGTAAATCGCTGTGTCTTATTTCTGCTGGATTATCTAAAATTAATTTAGTTCGTATAATTTTTAATGGTCTCGTGGAAATATTATCTTCAGCTTTTCTTTTACAATTCTCTCTCAAGATGTGTCGTTCAATTTTCTGTTGACTTATCTAAACGGTTGCGCTCATCAGTAGACTAATGTAGAGAGGTCTTATCAGTAGTTGTTACAATACTCGCAGAACAATTTTTGTTTAAACAGACCCATTTAATATACCCTTCTTTACGTTTTCTAACAAAACAGTATTTAAAATTACCTAAAAGAATTAACTGTTTGTCTCTTTCAGGCATAATTATTTCCATCAAACATGACACGATCGAATCACGAATATTACTGCACATTTGTATGAATCGAGATGGTTTTCCATAAAATTAATATACGTTTAGGAAAAATGTTATAGTTAATTATGTTTGTATTTATTCTACATCATATCTTTCTTATACCCTGGCGTAATGGTAGAAAACCATTGTTGTTCACCTTATAAGATTTTATTATTTGAAAATAAATTAAAATTTCAACAAATTTCATTAATTTCATTAATTTAGTATTGGTGCGGTGCAATTACGAAAAAAAGACGCCAAAGCAATCTAAAACAGTGCAGTAGTGGAGTCGCGTACATTTTTTATCATATTCTAAATATTTTCAAGTCCCAAAAAATTAATTAAAAAATATCAATATATTTTTAGTCATTTGTTTTGAATGTTTTTTTGAATTAGCATGTTTTAAAACGATATTTTATAATTTATTTATTGTATATTCACCTTGATTATTAACGATAGATATAGCCGAACCTTGGGCTTGCTATGTCTCAAGTTGGTAATCTAAGTGAAGAAATTATTCTGGATTAACATTAATAGCAACAAAGATGTCTTGAATTTCAGTCAAGGTATGGATGTCGACAATACCATAATAACATTGACTATGTCGTTTTTAGTAAAGCTTTTCATGTTATATTTCCTTCTCGTGGGAGTTTTGAGCCAATTTTAATACGGAAACGTGTTCGTTTCCGGCTTAGTGAGGGTTTCGTCTTGGCGGAATGAATTCATTATGTTTTTGAAACGAGACCAAAGAAATTTTTCGTATTAATGGGATTTCCGTCTTACATAAGTTCCATCTTATCGAGGTTAGGTTACTGTATAATGTTATCTATAAATATGGTTTATTCATTTTGGAAGAGTTATGAGCAACTTTGGTGAGATTATACCCCGAAAATCCATATAATTATGCTTATGACTACTATTTTATTAAGAATCGGTGTAAGAATGTTTTATTAACTTAAATAAATCATGAATTTAAAGGATAAATTATGTTATATCATTATTTATAAGTACATAATACCATAAAATTTCAAGAAAGTTTTTTGTAGGAATTATATATAGATAAGCTACATACTATTATTAAATATAACATCAGTCAAAATACGAGTATAATTTTAATCATAAATACATTAAATGTCTCTTTAACTATACTAAATCAGTCTTAAACTGTTTTATAGTATTATTTGGGTTTCCAAGTCCCTTATTAAAAATCCAGAGCTTCTATTGTGAACTTTCTTGACATATCGTTTGCGTATATCTCCGATTAAAATCTTAAACTGTAAATCCTAATTAGGTTAAATTATGTTAATAAATAATTAATTACAGTAATAATTAGTACTGCTATTATATTATTAAAATTGCTACAACGATTAAATATTTACTACCTACTTATATCAGTGATTTAACTAATGGGTTTTCAACGTCACCAACTTTTTGTAAGCAACTGAATTCAATTTATTGTGTACTAAATTTAGACAATTTCCAAGTCTCATGATTTATCGTATATTTAAACTTGTTCAGAATCATCGTGTGACTGCACGCAATGTGATTAAGAGAAATGTTTTGCTTATATATATATATATTAGTATAAGATATATATTATATAAACGTATTATGCTACGGCTTACGTTATATTTATATTCATAAACTAGAGTTGGTAATTTGTGCCACCGCGTGAAATTCAAAATTATATTTGTAATTGTATGCACCACTTTTGGTTGATGTCAACAAATAGATGCAATTTTGAATTAACATTCAAATTGTTAAATTGTAACGATCATTTATATTGTTATAAAAGTCCGTCTTTATATTTGATATAATTTATTATTTATAAACCGATCTTTTCAATAAGCTAAAATGTCAGTAGTACCTAAGTTATTATTTTGCAATAACATCTTGATATGCCGTAATTTAGCCAGCAATTTTTTTTCGGGTGGTTTCTGATTTTTTTGTTGATAAATTATGTTACAAAATTTTTTTTATTACTGCTTAGTTATATGTTGATAAAATAATAATTTATACTTAATTCATAAGTTAACACTATAGGACATTTTGTAATCGCAACACGTTTTTAAACTAAATAATGTAAAATATAGTTTAAAAAAAATTTATTTGACATTTTGAAGGAAGAGAGGGGAATCGATATAGCACTGCTATATAACTACGAGATTATTTATAATGTTTTTTTTTAATTGTATTAAATTATTTATAGTGTACATTAATACGGTGAATATACTTATTCCTACTTCTAAATCTACATATCTATATTATTAAATATTAGATTAATTTAAATGATTATGTTTAAACTATTATGTTATTGGTTAATTATTTGAATATTAACGCTTAGGATTATGATTCAATTAATGAACTTATGTATTTATAAGACTAACATGTATTATTAAATTGAATGCAATATGAATTTTTACTGACGAAGTTAATGTTGTAATACGGTAGATTATAGTTGATGTCTAATAGATTTATAGATATTATCTATGTTGAATTATATTTACTAATGTGGTTATAAGATTAATACTTTTTAACTGTTTTGATTTCAGGTATAGTATTTTTTGAAGTTGAATTTACAGCTACAATTTTTGTGTAAACAAATTAAGTCTTAATTCTCAAATAATTGTAGCGCAATAAAAAAAGGTTATTGAAACTGAATAATTTGATTCAAGTTGATGTTATATCTAATTATTTTTTTTCCATCTATTATAAATCTACTAATAAAAAAAAATAATTTTTTTTTAGTTTGCATAAGTTTAAAAAAAACTTTTTTGACTATATTTATTTAAAAATTTAAATCATAAAGATACGTTCAGTTTGTAAACGAACTCTTATATGTGTTGTTTTTAATGTATCAAGATAATAACATTCAGTTCGATAATAGATCCTGGTATAATCAATAACATATAATTCGATAACATATAAAATCGTTTTTGACAGATTATTACATTTTTTTTTATTCATAATTCTACTGTTCATGGGCGTCCCCAGAAATTTTTCTAGGGGGGGGGGAATTAATTAAAAAAATAAATGAAATTTTTTTATACATTTTATTTATAGTAAATTATTATATTTCGTCATTATTAAAATTATGAATTAAAACATTACAATTAGGTAGGTATTATTATTACAATTAAAACATTAAAAAATATTATTATACATCATTCTTTTTCATTAAATATAAATTTCAATCTCCGTGGACATTTTGAATTTTACTAATTTCTATGGAAATAACATTATTCCAGGGGGGGGCAAGTGCCCCGTCTTGCCCCCCCTGGGGACGCCCATGCTACTGTTTATCTCTTCTATTTGTATTTGATATATATGTTTATGTCTATTTAATAAGCATAATTATTTTCATCGAAAACCAAATCAAAGCTATGCCTATAAACCTAACAGGTTATGCAACACATGACTTACTAATGACACTACTATAAAATTGTCTGTTTTTTTTGGTTGCATATAATATAATCTTAAGTAAATGAAGTATTTTAGTCTAAAAAATGTATTATTAGGTCAACACACCATCAATTATTTTGTTGATTATATTTAATATATTTTTATATTTATATATTTGTTACCAATTTTTTATTTTTATGGGAACGAATGGTATAATTTTGAATTATGTATTGAATAATTTAAAAAAAAAATATTATAATTATATTAAAATTATTTATTTTAAACATTTGAACTTATAATCCTTTTATGTGCATATCAGTTACGAAGACGAGTTGACAACAGACTAAATTTCTCCCGTGAAATACCAATGGTACTTATAAGTCCATATCTATTTATCAGTATTTCATTATATCATTAATGAATTCGAATAAACGAAAACAAGTAATATATCTAGACATATATCCAAGAAAATTAAATTTTGTATTATAAAAAATAAAGTGTATTAAATATCATACTAGGGGGTGTAAAATGAGAGAGCCCCATGTATATCTATCTAGAAATTATTCATAATCCCCCCTCCCATTTCTAAGAACGCCACAATGCGAAGGTTAGATTGATTTAGCCTTCATGCGATATACATTACAGCAGAGCATCAGCTATGTCTGAGCGGTGTTTTATTTTTTTAAATTTTTTAATAACAACCGTCACGTAACAGTCGCATTCTTGACGTCGTATCGTAGACACATCGTCGTCGGTACTGCAGTAGCGACAACGTTCAATATTTTTTTGTAACTATCGTTTATAATTAATGCACGTTGTATTATTCAATCGTAATCTACCTCACCTACCTGACATGAATTGTCCTAGATTGTGTTATGATTTTTAATGTTCGTAAACAGTACGCGGTTTCGTTTCTGGACACCATTTCGTTGTTCGTGAATTAAGATATTAACGAAAGTTTGTTTTTTATATTGTTTGTTATGAGGTAACGAGTGAAGTATTTTTTTTTTTTTTGCGAAACTACCTTAAATTAATTTTTTCTCAAAAGTCCTGTGTACCTACTAATTGTGTAATATAAAAACACTGATTTTGAACATTTTATTTATGGTTTAAAAACACGTTTTTCGCCAGTTCCTCGTTTTTCAATGTTAACTCCGAGTTCGGGGTTTTAAAACTATTACTAGTATTGTTTTTTAATACATTATAAACTACATAATGCGTGGATTAAAAATTTTTTATGCCTTATAATTTAAAATAAAATACGTGCCCGGCACGAAAAGGTCAAAAAATCATACAACTATAAATATGAAAAATATAGTAATATATAATTAATATATAAAAAAAAATTTAATATTTTATAAATAAAAATAAAATAATTGAATGGTTAATTTCTTAATATGGTTTAAAAGTTAGCAAACAATTCATTCGTGTATTTGTGTTTTGTTAGGTCGTTTATTATTTTGTTTTTCAATTAAATATTAACAAAAAGCGATGTCGAGAGTAATACCAATATTTATTTATTTTTTAATTAGGATATTTGATACTTATTTCAATGATAAAGAAATATAATTTAAATTTAAAAAAATTGAACGGATATTTATTTCAAAAAATATACGATTTTCAGTGCACTGTATTAATGCTATTGTTTTTTTCGTGGCAAATCTAGGACGTACATACAAGAAATAATTAAGTTAATTATATTTTTATGTAAAAAAAAAACCATTTACAATTAATTAAAAAAAAAAATACATATGTATATGTATGTATGTATGTTTCTCGTACATTATATGAATGATAAAGAGAAAATTATAGTTTGATACCGTTTTCGTCATCATAAAAAAAGAAAATAAGTCAGCTTATTTATACAGTTCATCGACCCGTGCGGTGGTGATTTTCAAACATTTTTAGAATTTCATTATTCGCAGCGATCGCATTTGTGTGCTCGTTCGCGTTGTGCGCTCATGCTACCCGTAATCACTTTCTTAGCTTTACTCTGGCGGTAATCCAACATTTTTACTAGTCAATTTGTTTTTTAGATCCGACGAGATGGTTGAGGCCTTATCAAGTAGCTTCCAAAACTTCTATAACAAGTATACCCGATCGGAAAACCCGAAAATCGTACCGCAACCCGACAGACGTGAAATATACATAGTTCCCGTAAACGCTGCAGGTGACGATCAAGAGCAGCATGATCAGCAGCATCTGTTACAACGTTACCGTCCGAAAACTCGAAAGAGTTTTGTGTTTAGCACCAAACAACTGTGTCAAGTGAAGGATTCGAAATGGCAAATCATGAGGCAGAACAAGATGCGTCCTTTCGTGGGACCGTGTTGTTCAGTTTGCATACCCGTAAGAATCTTATGGATCGTGTTTAAGCGCCGATTTCAATTTTATTTATATTAATTATCGTCTTATTCCAGCACATGACAAAAAACAGGGAAAAGGTTGTGTCAAATTTAAAAAATATGTTAGACTTGTACAACATTGGCACTGTTGAGAAGTCGATGTTCGGTTATTTCGTCGACAATCTCAAATTTTTTTACCAGCTCAAGAGCCAAGAGTACAAATACATTTATAACGAGGTAAGTGCACGTGTTATGCTCGCAGATAATATATATATATATATATATAATATAATGTATAGATTTTTACGCAATCGTGTATTTGTGAACTGTGTATAGTATTAATTGAATTGTTAATCTAGGTTCTGGAGGACGAATTAGTGGTGAAAACAATCAGCGCGGTGGCACGTGAAGCATGTGCTGATGATTCGGCGGATGGAGGAAAGCGATTCACTAAAGAATTGGAAATACAGTGGAAAAACACCAATTATATTCTATCAGTCATGAGCGCAAAAGTGAAAAACTGGGTCTACAAGTAAACCATACAACTTTCAATAGCTCATCTATTTCGAACGTTTTATTTTTGTTGTCTGTCATTTTTAGATTCATTGGATGGTTCACATTTCGTGCGGTTTCTACGTTGGCCACTAGCCTCGTGGTCCAACCCAGTCAAATTGATAGAGTCAGAGAAGCCGAACAGAGCGGTTTACCTGTTATATATTTACCGTTGCATAAAAGTCATATGGACTATATACTAATGGGACTTGTGTTGACTATGCATAACATTAAACCACCTCTGGTCGCAGCTGGTGAGAACCTCAGAGTTTTTTTCATAAGGTTTGTATTTTTGAAAATTATCTTCAAAAGTAGTGAAAGATCAAATGGAAAATGGTTTTTAATTCATTTTAGTAAGCTTTTGAGCTACTTGGGAGCATTCTATATTAAAAGGCAAATAGATACAAAAAAAGATCAACTTTACTGGTCGATTTTAGGAAGCTATATTAAAAATAGTATGAAAAATGGACATCATATTGAGTTCTTCTTAGAAGGTGCCAGAACTAGAAGTGGAAAATGTTGTGTTCCTAAAAGTTAGTTTATTGTACAAAATCAAAATTGAGTTTTTATATTGTATATATTACAAAACAAAGCCATTTTTTATTTGTTAATAGGTGGTTTATTGAGTATTATAGTAGATGCTTATCGTGAAGGAGTTGTCGAAGATGCTTGGATAGTTCCTGTTTCTATGAACTATGACAAGATATTAGAAGGAAATTTTGTCAGAGAACAACTTGGACAACCCAAAAAAAAGGAAACTTTTTTTGCAGCTATATTAACTTTTATTAAAGCTGTTTGTTCACACTATGGAATTATGAGAGTGGACTTTAATGTTCCATATAGACTACGAGTATGTTATTGTATTTTAATTACATATAACTTATATATTTTTCTACAAAATGGATAAAGTTTGATAATTTTTAGAGAAAATACAATTTTAAAGTGCTAGTAAAAATTCAATAATTGCTATTTTCATTTAATTTTTATTGTAATAATTAAAAACAAAAGATAAAGTATTTGAATATTGTTTTTTTTTAATTGATATCTCTGATTTCAATAAAAAGTACTAATTACAACTTCTATTTAATTAAAAAATTATTTTAAATACATTTTACTTTAATGGTTTGTTTTATAAAGTAGTGTTTTAAAAATAAAGTAATAAATACTAAATTGCATATTGTAATAGTTATAAAATGATATAATTATTATTTCAATTATAAATTTTCTATAATTTATCAAAAATAGATGTAATTGAAAATTTGTTAAATCAAACTGATTGGTTAGGCTATTGGTAATAATAAATTCTATTTAATTTTTAGGATTTGTATGAATCTATTGATAAGATATCAAAATTAGAAAACGAAATGTCTGTAAAAGAAGGTATGGAAAAAGTACCTGAAAACATTCAATATAAAAATACAGTTGACAGAATGGCGAAACATATTGTTTATGGTAATATTGTAATAATAATTCATTATATGTACTGTGAATTGAATTATGATATGTTGACTTTTTATTATATATATGTTAATACAATTTATTTATTTATCAATTAGCAGCATAATATACTATGTATTTCAAGTTAAAGGTGATATTATAAATAACAGAACCGTTAATTTCAACTAAGGTGTTTTTATTTTTTAATGGTTATAAAAATGTACAATTTGGGTTATTGTTTTTGGTCTGTGTATGCTAACATAAACCATATTTTTAGTTTAGTACAGTACATTTTATAATTAAAACTAAACTTGATATTAAATGTTTTTGAATATTTAATTATATTCAAATTTAGAATAAATAAATTAACTATCATTTTTGTACATAAGTAAAAAGAAAAATACAGTTTAAATAGATTATTTAAAATAATTAATATGTAAAATATCTTATGTTACTTATAATATAGAATAATTTTATTTTATATTGAGTGAATTACAATGAATTATTTATTATAGATTGTTGGAAATCGACTGCTATAATGTCAACAAATGCTGTGAGTTTTCTACTTTTGAAAAAGTATAGAAATGGTACTACGATAGAACAGTTAGCTAAGGAATTATCTATTATGCGTGATAAATTATCCCAATGTGATAGAGATATTGGTTTTAGCGGAAATTCTAAAGATGTAGTTCAATATGCAGTAAGTTTTAACAAAAATATTGTGTTTTAACATATTAATGTTTGTTTATATTTCAGCTCAGTCTCTTGGGGCCAAAATTGGTTGCACATGAAAAAAACAATGAGGGCTATGTGGTTAAACCAATCCTCAATTTATCAAGCCTTATAGAATTATCATATTATGCAAATAGTCTTCTCTCCCATTATCTTCATCAGTCAATAGTTGGTCAGTACATATGAACTAAATATTTTTAAACAATTTATATAATATATCATAAGCAATGTACTAATTACTACATTTGATAATTTTGCAGCTCTTGCATTAAGCAAACTAGTTTGTCCAGAGTTTTGGAATAAATCAATGATAGAAACAAAAATCTCAAGAAACGATCTAATGGAATGTGTGCAATTTCTTACAGATTTATTACAATTTGATTTTATATTTATTAAACCATGTGATAATTTGGATAGTATTGTAGATTCAGTGATTAGACATTTTGAAGCAGAAGAAATTATTTTGATGGATATGGTATTTCAAAAAAATGATTTTTTTTCATTGATTATTGTGTATAATATATGTGCTAATTTTTGATTTTGTAGTTACTTGACGAAGAAAAACGAAGCCGTAAATTAGCAAGAATATTAGATAGCGATTCTGAAGATGACTACCAACAGCCATATATTGAATTTGATATTAAATATAGAGTAGGCCATTATTTTTATTTATCTAATTTACTATACTTATTAGAATTATTATTACAATTTTTTAATGTTGGGTTGTTGTAAACATTTTTTATAATTTGATGACAGCATAATACCAATGTATACTTGTTACTTTTGTGATTGTTTATTATTGTGTAGTATTATCTTGTATGATTTTTGAATTATATGACATTTTCAATTGATATTCATCATTCATTTGCTTTTTAGGTTAGTGCTAATGAAAACAGTTTGAATAAAATAAAGTATTATCGATCCATTATGATGCCATACTTAGAATGTATGGCTGAAAGTGCTGGAAGTTTCCTTGCTTTATCGAGTGATTCAGTTCCAGAACATGAACATGTACAAACTGTACTAGAGCAAATGCAAAATAATTTAGATGAAGGAATATTAATTCATGGTAAATTGTGTTTTCTATATTATAAATACACATACACACATACATACAAATATATATATATATATATATATATTAGGGTGTTCCTTAAATTTTTTTTTTTTGCATTTTTGTTGGTCTCACCCACTTAATTTGTGTATATGCCTACAAAAATGAACTACAAAAAGTTTTAAGTCAATCTATTAAGGTAAATCCGTGCCGACTTGAATTTAAAATTTGAGTATATTAATTCATTCATAATTTAATGATATATTTTACATTTTCATATATAACTCATTTAAAATTAGGAAAATTAAAATTTGTTACATAATATATTTTAAATATAATAAAATTTTCTATAAATTATGTTCTTACATACTTCTTCTTACTTATTATAATTTACAAGATATATTGAATTTTGTGTATGAAAGTACTATTTTCTCAAAATTATATTATGAATTTTTATTAATTAAAATTGTTTTTTCAATGTTTCCTTTTTACAATCAGGATATAGTCTTCTGTGTTCTTGTATACATTGTAATAGCAACTCAGACTTCTTATCGTCTTTGGTTAAAGTTCCGTGAAAATCTTCCATAAGTTTAACTGCTCCTTCCGCTGTGTCATTTACTACATTTAGCGAGCATGCAATTTCTTTCCCGTAAATATCACGAATAGCGTTTTTTTCAGAGGATGATAAAGAGTATTAATTTCGGAAAATATATATTTTTAAACAGTAAATAGCTCTACTCATCCAGCGAGCTTGATGCATTGCTCCAGGTGGACGTATTTTATATTTGTTGTCCAAATTACCATTAAAAAATGTTATAGATAACTCAAGTAATTCTTTATAGTCATCTCTGTAACATTGTTTTTGCAACATAGCTCGACAAAAGTGGAGAATATCATTTCGTACATCTTCTAAAGCAGTGCAACACTCAAGGTCGTCTATACCAGAAGTTATATTTCTAATATCAATTTTATTCCAATTGTTTCGAAACTTTTTGAATAGTGGGATATCAGGACTTGTCGTTGTATTAGGAAGTACAGTTTCAAAAACGCCACGTAAAATTTTTTCGTATATGTGGTGGCGACATGGTAGGTAAAGTAAGTCTTTCCCCAATTTTTGCTCCAATAAAACGCATGCACCATTTAAACGCCCTGTATTTGAAGCGGTGGTATCACAGCATAGAGCTTGAACAACATCTGTTACGCCCCAATTTTCTAATGCATAATATATAGCATTAGCTTGTTCTTTTCCCGTTGATTTTTCTAACTGGGATACCAATAAGCAAATCTTGATTCTTACTGGTTAAAACAATCGATAATCTATCAATACCTGAGTCTCTAACATTTAACGTTGGTAGTATTTTTCCATCCCAGTGTACAGTTATATAACTAGGAATAGAACTTTGAAAATTGGTTTTAATTTTATTGGCACGTTCAACTCGTAAAGCATCACGACATCGATATATGGACGATTTATTTATAACCAAACTATCAACATCGTTATCCAATGCTTCAGCTGTTGCTTGAATAATATAAACTGAGTCCCGTACACTTAATTTACATCGATCTAATGCAGCAACAAGCTTTGGAGAAATGAAATTTGTGCGGCCCCTTTTTTTTTCTGATAATTTCATTGGTATACAAGTGCATTGTGTGAAATCAGAATCTGACGATGACGACGATGAACTCAAGGACATATCAGATAATTGATTTTGAATTTCAGTTGCATTATAATTTGAATGTTGAAGTTTTCGATTTGTTAGTTTTTCTATTTCACTATATTTACGTTTTTTTGCTTTGTTTTCATTTTCAAATAACTTTTTGTCCATACTACCAAGACAGCCAATTCGACCAGGAAGTCTTTGATTAATTAAAAACTGTTTGTCATTTTCAATTTTCATTATATTTAAAGCATTAACATGTGCAATATCAAATAAATTGTTCAGTTTGTTTATGAATTCTGTTTCTTTTAATTTAAATGAATCGCCTACCTTTTGTGAATTTTTTTGTAGAGCACGCCATTCTTCGTACACATTTAAAAGTTTATTAATACAATGCTAAACTGCTCGGACAGGAATTCGAGCTTTTTCCCAAAAAATATTGTATTCACGAATGGCTATCGAAGCACTTTCTCTCGTATTAAGTTTTACTGTTCTCACATTATAAAAAAATACTGAAAGCACTTGTCTAATAGACGGGAGTTTTGAGTCTAGTATTTGGGTAGATGGTGACCCAATTAAAAATATTTGTTCATCAGCTCGTAATTTTCTAGACATATTTGCAAAACAATAAGGTACCAAAAAAAAAAAAAAAAAACGTAACAACAAACGATGTACTCAACTATATCACGCACCGTAACGAAGACGACTACACGATATTATTAATAAAAATCTATTAGACTCGTAGATCGTAATCCATACCATTCTTATCTAGAAAAAATATGATAATATTGAACATAACGATGTTTTTAATGTTCAAATAATCTAATGATTTCTGTAATTATGTGCAATGTGTATTTTTTGCAAATGTGTATTTTATTTTTTTCAAATATATGAGAAAATAGTACTTTCATACACAAAATTTAATATATCTTGTAAATTATAATAAATAAGAAGAAGTATGTAAGAACATAATTTATAGAAAATTTTATTATATTTAAAATATATTATGTAACAAATTTTAATTTTCCTAATTGTAAATGAGTTATATATGAAAATGTAAAATATATCATTAAATTATGAATGAATTAGAATACTCAAATTTCAAATTCAAGTCGGCACGGGTTAACCTTAATAGATTGACTTAAAACTTTTTGTAGTTCATTTTTGTAGGCATATACACAAATTAAGTGGGTGAGACCAACAAAAATGCAAAAAAAAAATTTAAGGAACACCCTAATATATATATATCATAGATTAAATAGTACTGTGTTATTTAGTCTAAGAGATTATAGTCAACTGAGTAATTTATAGTACTGTTATTCATGTGTACTAAATGGTTTACAGGTGAGAGTATATCTGTTGAAACTATCAAACATTCGTTTTTAGCATTTGAAAAATTTGGATGTCTTTCAATTATTGTAAAAGACAATATTAAAACTCTGAGCATGGTTAGTAAAGGACTTGAAGATCTCAATCCGAGTATGCAGACTATGTCGGATTATATTGAAGAAATTGTGAAGCAAATAAATTAAAAATATTGTACATTGATCTATTATATTTGAATGTTTTGGTTATAAAAATTATTTCATTAATGTTTTGTACACTTTTAAATATTATCATAGTATGCATAAGTCATAAAATAATTTCCGAGACATAAGAGTTAATTTATAGAGTTTTAGTTTTTTCCAATGCATACAAATAAATGTTCTCAAAATTATGTTCAGTGTATAAAATTTGTTATATAAAAATATAAATATTTATTATTATTTAATTTTTTATTTTATAATTATTTAAATTATGTTAATTTAAGATTTAACAATATACAATATTTGTAATTTTTAACTTCTTATAATTCACATGATATAAATTAAAGATTTTTTTTTTTTTAATTTTAAAATTTAATATAATTTTGAAATAAATCAAAACTACCAGGTTTATTTTATTTATTTATTTAAATGATAATTAGAGTATAAATCATTATCTGATATATGTAAACTCTAACTTCGGCTTGATTTTACAAATTGGCATAACAAATCTTTGACAATTCAAAAGCTACAGTTACAGTCAACAGCTTCATTGTTAGTATTAACTGCATTGTTAATATTTAATTGTATTTAATGTAATATTTTCCAGACACATTTTATAAATAAATAATGGACGTAATATGCATTTTATCAAAAACTGTTATCTCAGAAAAAACTTTTGATCAAAACTTTGAATTCACATAAATTTTGCATAAACGAATTACTATAGCAACATTAGTTTAATTTTTTTAGTAATAAAAACATATTATTGATTAGGAAGGTACTCACGTTTAGTTTCTTTTTATGTAAGTGAGATGGTACACTAAATAGTATCAAGTAGATACTCAGTGCCGGCCCTAGGGGAGGGGGCAAGCGATGCGACCGCACCGGGCCCCGCACTTGTATGGGGCCTCACGTGGGTATATTTATGGAGGGGCTGAGGGGGCTTCAGCCCCCTCCCCGAAATCCAGGAATTGTTTATTAAGTCTGTTTATTATGTCTTATCAGATGTAAATCGTAAATGTTCAATATAATTTTATAAAGAATTATTTTAATAACAACGAATAAGTTATTCGTGTAAAGGGTCTGACGATTTTGATCGTAACGATTATACCATTGAGTTTGGTACATTGTGTTTCATTTTGACATACGGTACTGCTGCATTATCGTAATTTCAATTTCTTTTACCTAGAATTGATTTACTGATATACACGCGTTGTGGCGTCTCAATCACCGTACAATATTTATACGAGCCCTTATTGGAGAATTTCAGTTGGAGAAAATACCACAGTCCCCCCCCCCCCCCCCAAAAAAAAAAAAAATCTAAATACGCCCCTGTGGCTCCACAAATTATATATTACGATTATTACTTTATTTATAAATAAAAATAATTTAGTCCCAGTATACAAATCGTAACCCGCGTGGTCGAGTGGTCTTCTCAGTAAACGGGTTGTTATCGATGAAAATTAAGATGATACCAATTACGCATAGCTTGTAAAATTGTTTATCGTCGACGACAGTTCGAAATACAGCTATAGTATATATTTAGTTATATAATAATATGAAAAAACATAGATTTCTATACACAATTAATAAATTAATATATTTGTATGGAGCCCCTCAAAATTCTGCACCGGGCCCCAAAAACCGTCGGGCCAGCATTGTAGATACTATATATTTTTTTAAAGTTCATACTCGTTTATATTAATTTATTAAACAGGTATACGGAATTTTTAAAACCTAAATTTTATGCAACGTACTATTATTTAATATATCTAATATATATATATATATATATATATTAGGGTGGAACGAATTTTATTTTTTTTTCAAATCAAACTTGTATTAGCTTTTAAAATATGTGTATATACATCAAAAAAAAGTTTGTGGAATTAAAAATAAATATATTGATATCTTGAGGTTCCTCATTGAGTATGAATTTTTACTAAAATAGTGAAAATAAAAAAAAAATAGGAAATTTTAACATATTTTGTACAAACTATAAATAATATACAGCGTAAAATTGTATAGAACTTTAATTGTAGGTCCTATTATGGTCTATAAAAAATATATTTAGAAAATTTCTCGTAAATCAATATAATTCCAAAAAAAAAAAAAATATTTCCTTTATTTGGCATAAATTTATATTTTATAGTTATTGAAACGTATACACCGAACGGTTAAAGATAAATTGTTTACATTTAATCAATTTAAATTTGATTTTAAATCGGATGTGATGGTACCGTTGTTAATACTGGTTATAAAACTGGTGTAATACGTTTAATAGAAGAAGAACTTGGTAGACCACTACGACATTTGGTAGAACAACTCGATGGTAAAACTAATGGACAATATGGACTTGTAGGAAATATTGGTAAAAACTTAGGACAATGTGAAAATTTGCCTATTAAAAAATTTAAAATTATCAAAAACAACCTTCCTACCATAAATACATTCTTAGATCTTAGTACAGACCAAAAATACTTATTAGAAATAGTACAAGCAGTATCATTGGGTGAAATTTATGTCTCGTTATCATTTAGAACCCGGGAAAACTTTCCCATGCTAGATGGTTGACAATGGTTAATCGGATTTTAAGATTGTATGTAGGAACTGAAAACCCTAGTAAAAAACTTCAACTTCTAGCTGAATACATAGTAAAAGTATATGCCCCAATATGATTTCACATAAAACTAAATCCTTTATGTATTGACGGACCAAGATATATTTTTAAAATAATTGAACTATCTAGGTGCTTTCCAAAAAATATTATAAACATTATTGATACGGTAATTCAACGAAATGCTTATTTCACGCATCCAGAAAATATATTGCTTTCAATGCTTACAGATGAAGATTCCACGATAAAAAAATTTGCTGTTAAAAAGATTTCTGAAGCGAGAAAATATAAATTAAATAACATTCGTGTCTTTACTGTTCCCAAACTTAATTTTAAAGCAACAAACTACACGGAAATCATTTTTTGGGATCAAGTATAAATCTATGAACCGCCCTTAATAAAAAATTTGGATTTAAGAAACCCCATTAAAATCATAAATATTCCGTCTCATTGTCAAGCAGTGGGACGAAATGTACGCTTAGTAACCGAATCGGCCGTTGCTGTTTGTGGATCAAAAAACAGGGAAGGATTTGTTCACGTAAGAATTAAATCAAGAAATTCTCTTCCGACATTTGAAAAAAAAACAAGATTATTTTGCTGAAAAGTAATTTAAATTGTATATTTCATAAGATAAAGTATATTTTGTTCGGTTTATATATTAATAATTTAGTTTTAAGATTTTTATGTTAATTATTTTATAATTATGGGAAAGTAAGTAAATTAAAAAACAAATAAAATTAATTTTCTGCTTTTAATATTAGAAAAAATTCAAAGTCAATTAAGAACCTTAAGGTATAATTAGATTTATTTTTAAGCTTCACACTAATTCTGTACAAATGTACAGTAGGTAATCGTAAAAATATTATTTTTTCAAAACAAATAAAATATTTTGTGTTTTTTTTTTTTCGTAATATTATTAATTTACGAGAAATTTTCTAAATTTATTTTTTATAGACCATAATAAGATCTACAATTAAAGTTCTATACAATTTTTTATTATAGTTTGTACAAAATATGTTAAAATTTCCTATTTTTTTTTATTTTCACTATTTTAGTAAAAATTCATACTCAATGAAGAACATCAAGATATCTATATATTTATTTTTAACTCCACACACTTTTTTTTGATGTATATACACATATTTTAAGAGCTAATACAAATTTGATTTAAAAAAAATAAAATTCGTTCCACCCTAATGTATATAATGATCAAGTAACACTTTTACTATACATTTATTTATTATAAAGGAAGAAGGCAACATGCCTGTGTATTATTTATTATTATTGCTATTTTTTGTTTAATGGTAATAAAGTAAAATGTTTGTAATCACAGTTATCTATATTTATGAATATTTTCAATCATACAAAGTTTTAACTATATTATTTAATAGTCAGATAATAACTAAGATATTGACTATCAATAGCAGTACACATTTATGATGATTACGTCAATTTGACATGGTAATGTAAATTATATATAATAGTATAATAAATTATAATGTTAGCTTGTGTAATTATGTATGTTTTTCATTAGTCTCTGTCTTATCGACGGCAAAACCATTGCGATGTTGTGGTCTTGGGTAAAACAGCAAACCCGAATTTGCGTGTAAGAATCCATCGTACACGATTCCCCAAAAATGTATGTCTATCGGTTTCTTTTTCGTTTTCGAGTCAATAACACCTACCTCATCCTAACTTACGCCCCGGACGACGAACCCAGTACGACGAACTTTCTACGCAGCCACGAGGTTAGTCCACGCATTGTTATCAGATCGAGGATCGCCACGTCAATGTTGTTGTGTCTGATTTCCGAACGTTAGAAGCGGTTTTAGAACGATTCGCGTTTCATCCGAAGCAAAGCCGCCCCTGCAGTGGCGCGGCGAACTCTCGGAGGAAATTTCCTCTGAATTTTTAACGGCAGCGGACGGGGATGGATCGCGGTATCCGTGTTCGACGTGAATAATTTTCGCCGGGGGGCAGAACGTGTAGACCGAATAACGTGGGATTTGCCACGGTAATGCGGAGAACCACGTAATCGGCTTTACTTGGACGGAAGAAACGGCCGGCGGGAGGGCCGAGAACGGGACTCGTTTGCACACCGTGAAATAATGAGCTCAACAGGACCGTGGCGAACGAGCTTACACGCCCGGGAAAGGACGCGAAAATAAAACAATAATGTTACGCGAACAACCGTGCGCGGAAAAAGGAGACTTGGGTCCATCGGGAAAGCGGATCCCGTACGGTCTAGCACCGGCCCACCGACATGTTTTCCGTGTTTTTTTTCCCGTCCAACTGACGACAAGGACCCGTTGTTTCATCATGTCGATTCTCGTCTAGAACCCGACCAGAAACGTATCGTCCCGCGCGACGCAATTACCCATTATTCTCAACGGGCACGGCGCACTTGGTCAAGCCGTCGCGACGTTTCGTTTCGACTATTTCTGGTGAAAGTCCAGTTGGCATGAGCAGTGGCGTAGAAAGACTGACTAGCGCCCCTGGCAAACTTAGAAAAAGTTACCTTTCTAATCAATTTAAATTTGATGTCATGATATTTTTTTTAACCTTTAATTTTACTAATATTGTGAAGTATACAATTTATACTTATAAGTTATTATTACAGTGTTAATTTTAAACTTTGAAAATTTGTTTTTCTCGCTTTATGACTGGAAAATTAATTCATCGATAATTTCTTCATACGGAATTTTTTATTTATATACTTTATTTTCATAATTTCATCATTAAATTCACACGTGGTGTGTATAAATAGACAACATCTACGTATTTCAAAAAAGTATAATGGAAAAATGTTGATTTAATTATAGGATAAAAATCGACTTTTGCACAATTTTGCGCCTATTTGCAATTGTGCCCCTGGTGTAGGCACAGTTCGCCATACCCTTGCTATGCCACTGAGCACAAGAAGAATCGCGTCCTTTTGGGTGTTTCGGTCGCTTTCGTCGCGGTGCTGGTAGGACGCAGAGGACGGGCAGAATCCGTGACGGCAGGCAGTGGTAACGTGTCTCAAACGAATTGACACGTGAAAGGATTACATCCACTTCCTATACGACCGACCGATGTGTGCATTCGACGTGCACGAATACACGGGTCGAAAGATGTTGAGTTCGAACAGTTTTCATTTTCTTTGATGTTTATATTTAAAATTATTATTATTTAACTATCAGAGTGTATATTTTTCCAAAACTACGGTAACAATTTTGATTCTTGTTTAAGATTGTGTACCGATCATTAGGTTCAAAATGTGTATGAAACTTGTGGGTAGGAGGCCCTGGAAAATGTTTTATATAGTATAATGTGTTATATATCGTTAGTTTCTTTTGTTGAGGGGGAGGGGCTTTAAGTTATCTAGGAGAAATGCTAAGTCCTCCCATTATTCTTGGCCGTGGTATCAATGTATAAATGTATGCGAATGTTTTTCGATAATTTAAGCAATATTCAACAGTTTAAACAGAGTAAATATATCTGAGAGGTTAAGATATTTACAAAATTACTTTAATAATTATAATTATATCAAGCAATCAGACAATCTATATCTTGAAACCATAACATTATAATTTACGCTCATGTGGTACGGTACACGATTGATAATTATTGTCACAAAACGTAAAATACAGTTAAAATTACAATATTCGATATTTCAAAATTTTACTAGAAAAGTGTATATATATTTATAAGAATGTAAGATGTAACTTCGTTGATCAGTTTAATTATAAAAATAATTTAAACCCACTTATAAGTATTGATATATGTCCACATTACATAAATTAATTAGTAATTTAATATTGATGCACCTAAATTTTTATTATTCATGTAGCAAAATATCAAAAATTAATAAAAAGTTTACACAAAATCATAACTAGTAATAAGTAAATAATATAAAATGTGAATGGTATTCTGGAATTATGGAAGGCATTGATAAAAAATTTTTTTACAAAAAATATTAAATGTTTTGGTTTATAATTTATTCTATTGTTTTATATTAAATAATAGTTTTCGAAGGCTTGGAGACCGCAGATAATATTATATATTTATAGTATATTGTAATATAAGAGCAAAATTTCAATTCATATTTGATTTTAGAACTTTTTAATTATAGTATTTAAAATTAACTAAAATATATTGGAATTATTAAAAAAACTTAAAATACTGAAAAAAAACGAAAAAATATATTTTACACGTGATTTAGAGCTATTGTTCAATGACTTCAGAATGTGTAATTCAATCAGCTCGGAATCTAGACGAGTAAGTATATTACAAATTAATTATTTTCATATTATAAATTCACCAAATTGAATTGGTTAATATGTATGGCACTTGATAGAATTTAAAGCAAGTGAAAAAGGTTAACTTAAAAATGTAGATATAAATTTAATTTTTTTTAAAATATAACAAGCTGCAATATAATCTGTTCATATACTGTTGTAAATATTAGAATTGTTTATTCGTAAGTAGTTAAGAAGTAGTGTTAAGAAATATTAGTTTATTTATTTCTATTGTTCCAAGTAATGAGGTATTTTCCAGTGGAATGAAAAAAATTGAATTAGACATTTTGAAATCGTACACAAATTTAAGATACCATATGTATTTATAGTTACAATGTTTATACTCGTAAGGCCAGTTAAATAAAATTATAATATTAATAAAAATATAAAACGGTTTCATAAACTTTAGAAAAATATTTTTGTAGAGTTAATGGACGTTGTTCATTCATAATTTATAAATCATAAATGTCAATAAATGTTTTAATATGTTCACTAGCTTTATACAGTCTTACTCCTAAACATATATTAACTACGCATATTAAAATCATAAGTTATACAGTATTTAAAAATAATGATAAACATGTTGAAAATATATAGTATTAAAAATATTGTACCTAGTATCTAAAAGTATTAAAAATTAATATAAGATTTTGAGCAAAGTATAGAATTTATTTATTTTATATTTTCTATGAGTGTTATTTTTATATTAAGAAAAATAAAAATGTTCTTTGTAACTTTAAATTATTAACATCTTTTTTTTTGTTATTATTATAATAGTTGTAATAATGAAAAAACACGGAAATCTACTGAAAAGAAGTTGTAAGTTCTTATTGTGAAGTATATGTTATATAATTATTATAATTATTGAAAAAGTAATGGTTTTTTTTAGTTTGTTTTAAATTCGTAAAATTTAATTTTCAATTAATTTTAAACAAAAACGGAGCACAAGATTATTTTTTTTTAAACTATTTTTCAGTCCACTGTTCATTGAAATAGAAGAAAAAACTTGTATGTGGATGCCTAAATGTTTAAAAAATGCAGTTGAAAAATTTGAAGGATTGTTGGGGATGAAAAAAAAACAAATATATTTAATGCGATCACATATTATGTGTTGCGATGAATGTCTCAAACCATGTTAAAATCGACTTATAATAAAAATCTAAGCTACTCTCTGAGCCTGTGTATTTTTTTGAAATAATTATCATGACAATTAAATCACATTTTGCCAAATGGCTGGCTACACTTTCAAATTCAACATGTTATAGACAAACTTGACTAAATATTTTTCTGGAAAAATGCTACCAAACTGCTTTACTAGAATTGTATTCCTTTAAACCTCCATATTTAAAAGTCATATTCAGTTACAGTTGCCTCTGGGTAAAAAGATAACAAAAGATAACTTATGCAAGGCCCCATTATATAATTGTACGTTTGGGACGGGGGCTTAAGTTAATTATTCAGGTCATCGAACGGTGGTTCTTGGGGCAAATGCCCCTGTACAACCTCTACCCTTTACGTGCCGTCCCTAGAGATATTTGAATACGGTGAGTTAACCGACGTGCTCAAAGTACGTAGCCTACTTTCTTGTGTCTCTCAAGAGTCGGACACAGTTATGTGACCGATGTGAATAATATTATAATGAAGCGTATGCTCCAACATAGCTGTAACAAGGGAAAACTTTTCAAAAACGAGAGAAACTGATGACATTTTCATTTTATCTAAAATGATTAGTCTTGATCCGAAATTCGTATTTATTTGAAACACATTTTAAAGTATTGGTAAAATATTTATAAAATCGGATGTCACTCATTTTAAAATAAACGTTCCGAAATACGGCCATAATATTATTGCGTACTTTTTCTGGTCATTTATATTGAGTTATATAATAATATATAGATGACCCGATATTAAATAACTTTCATTTTTCAGTATGTATTTGAACAATAGTTATTTTTTGTTACATTTAATTTTAACAATAATATACAGACGCATCTTCGAGTGGCTGTAGCTCTTAGCATACAATATTTAAACGCTGAACCCATGCACTAAATTTCACTATTTCAAAGTATACTGCGAATAAATAAAAACACGTAAATCATTTACAAATTTTATCGAGAATCTCAGTTCTGAAAAAGAATTGACGAGTATGAAAATAACAGGCTTCCTTATATTATGTATCTTTAAGTGCACGATAATAACCAAACGTAATAGTCGATCCCGGAACTTCATATTCCGACGGTGGATTATTTAGTTTATTTATTTATTTTTATTATTTTTTTTTTTTTTAGGGTTAAATACGCGAATTTGTACGTTGTCCACTACAACGAGCACGCGTTTCGAACTTGTTGTCTAGTGTGATTTGTATTTAGATTCGCAATCGTTTATAGCATTATATTCTTATATGCATATTAGATATTTTATATTATCGATTTAATATTACATTTATACAATGGTAGAATAAAAAAAAAAAAAAAACACAAATGAAAATACACTTGTTCTATAAACTACGAAATGTTTATAGCGTAGTACCGGATTATTAGCTCTTAAGGTATTGACTATTATATTTGACCTATTCAACGTTGCTGTTTTTATTCGAGGTCAATTCATATTTTATGAAACAATTGTTATTGCAAACTCGTGTAGTTCTGTGTTGTATCATATTTGTTTCCGTATTAAATAAACACGATAAAAATCAATAACAGTTACATGGTATATACCGTAAAATATGTACAGCATGTGCTCTTATGTTCGTATTTATTATTCCGACAGCACATACATAACAATGTAGTATACATTTACAATTTTTCGACCGATTCCAGTATTTTTTCAACATCATATTACATATATTTCACAAAAATCGCACAATACGTGGTTGTAAAGTACTACCGCTTGTTCATAAATATAATTCGGGTCTTATTGTCTACCGTTTATTAAATTTTTCCAATTCAGAAGAAAACGTTTAACAAATTTAAATTTTCTAAGCGATAATGTTTCATGAATATTGCTGTTTTTACATTATGCATATCGAAAGTTTACTTTATAAGTACATAGTTATATCGAACAAACGATATTATTTTAATTAATTTCTGTTTAAAAAATACATAGTGAAAAGTATTTTCGAAATCTGTTTTTCATGTAAATTATTAAGACTACTTCAGTTTATAAAAAAATTAAGGTAATAATCAGGTTACACACATAATATCTATATTTGCTAAGTAGACACTGCGTTTACACAAGAGCATATATCACTACTGTAAGGCCCAGTGGCCAAGGTGACAAGTGGTGCAATTGCATTGATTTCTTGTAGGTCCCGGGGCTTATATACATTTGAGGGAGGGTCTCACTCTGGTTTCTGGAGCCAAAACTATAAATGCTTAACTATTCATCTGGATCTTTAAATCGTTGAATAAAACGTAAAAAAGTTGGTAGTGCCAAATATGCAAATAAATATAAATATATAATAACTAATATAGATAACTATAATAATTATGATGTGTTTGTAGTTTATATCAGTGCTCAGGAAGCCACTCCATGATTTATATGCTATTATGTTAATATATAATGAAACTACTATATAGAAATAAAATTATGATGCAGCAATAGATGAATTTTGTAAAACAAGTCAACACATATTCAATGCCTTAAATAAAATCACTGATCAAAACTATTATGTATGATGTAGTATTATCTTTGAAATGTTTAATAATTGTATATTAATTATTTAATAATTGTATTTGATAAACTACTCTGAGCAATACTAATAGGTGAAGATTTTTTTTTTTTAAAATTTTAAATTAAAACCACTATTAAAAAATGTTGTTCAGGATTTGCAATATTTTTAAATTTATTTAAGGTAAAAATGCATTTTAAAATGCATTTCGAAAAAATATTATTCCAATCAAACGAATATGGTTGTATGGATGTAGACCAAGATAAATTTAGGGACCCTATTATATCTGGTTCATGGGAAACTAGGCGTCACTGGTAAGGCCGACGGTCAATGCCAAATATGTTAGAGATGACAGTTTTTCAGTACCGGTAAGGTAAAACTCTATCTTATAGCGATATGATCAATTTTATACTCAATGGCCATACTTTGTATATATAATAATTATTAATAACCAAACTAAATCAATCTAAATTTATTTGTTATAACTAAGATTAAATATAATCAAAATTATCAGAAAACCTTACTTGAATATCACATATCTAATTGGAAACCCCCTGCCACGTTACAGTGGATTAAAACATTTCAGCTGATAGGAGAAAATTATATTTCATGTTACAATTATACTATTGAAACTATATATACACACTAAAAATTAATGTGAACAATTTTTAAATTCCAAACGTCCAGTACAAGGTATTTAGAATAAATATATGTTTATATACAGGTATTATATTATATAATAGAAAAATAAAATAAAATGTTTAAAATTTATAAATTTGACTTATTTTTAGTTCCAAAGAAACAATAAGAATTGTGTACTTATATGCAACACTAATGCAGGCCCGGCTCAAGGGTTAGGCGACATAGGCCCACGCCTAGGGCGGAATTTTTACTGAACAATTTTTACGTATAAAAAAAATATTTGATAAAATATTTATGCGTAAGGGAAGGCAAAAACTAAATTTCGCCTGTTTGTTTAAATACTTGGGCCGGGCCTGCACAAATGTAATACACAAAACATTGGAATTCATTACTTATTATTAATGTTTAAATCGTATGTTGGACTCAATTAAAAGCTATAAATTGTTTGCTAAACATATTTTATTTGTTTATTATCCTAAATTAAGTCTAAATTATTTTATTGTTATTATTATTATTTATATGATGTAAGATATAAAATCTAGCAGTATATGCTATAGCGTTTTTATTTAAACTTAAAAAATAAGTTGAATAAAAGAAAGCGATATATTGTTCTGTTTGATTAGTTTGATTTTGTAAATATAATTTTTAAAAATGGGGTAAAAAGATATATTATTATTGGATCTTGTTGATATAATAATCTACACACATCTAATCAAATAATATATGATGTATAACATTTGTAGTTAGTCGGCGCTCAAAATAGGCAATTTATGTACTTTTGTACATAACATGACCTCTTGGTGAGTATGTTCAAATATTTCTTCCTAGTTAAAAAATAAAATAAAATAAAGTTAATGTTATAGAAAATTATTCATTTTTATTATGTATATGCGAAGGTAATTTATTAAAAGAGTACAAATATATATAATTATTATAACATTATTTATTTATTTATAGCTATTAGTATAAACTATGGCAGCTTAACAATTATTATTAGTGATAGGTCGAACTTGATTTTTCGGTGTCGAATCGAACATATTATTCAAACAAACCAAAATACCTAACCTAACCGAACTTTTAAAATTTGTTATGAAACTAAAATTGGAACTCATTAATTTTTTCCTTTTATAAAAGATTGAAGGTATGAACATTTTAGTTATATTGTACATAAATGAATACACCTAAAAATATATAATAAAATGACAATAATTATTTATTAACATCCAATACTATTTTTTCTAATAATACGTTCATGTTGAGCATTTTGGCCAAACTGAATACTCGTATAACTTATTTTTTGGGTAATATTTTTTAATTTTAACCATAAATAAGTATTGTAATTTATTTGAGGACAGTTGTCTATAATTAAATACAAAGAATATTTTATTTGAACACCTGTTACAATATTATTATTGGTTGTTGATATTGTAAGTAACGAATGACAATTTTTAGTAGCAGTAACATTTAAATATAGATTATACAAGAGATATTTGTATGTAATACACAATTATATTTCTCCGAAATAATCTTTCTCTTCAATTATCGTTCCCTTGTGGTCATCATTTTTATCATTTATTTTATCTTTAATGTCAATTTCCGTACTTATTTTAATATTATAATATTTCTATGTATTCCACATTATATATTGTACAAGATTGTATAATGTTTCATAATTTGATAATTATTAAGCTGTAATATCTAATAACTTATTAGTAATAAGTTAAGAGCGATATGAAGAAAAAAAATAACACCTAGATCAGACGAGACTCAACAATCAGGGAGATGAAAGAATGAGATAACAATATTGTTTTATTAGTCTTTTAAATTCAAAACAAATGTACTATTGTTTTTGAAAAAATGATTCGGAGTGAAAAAGGTTGGACGGATCAATTTGTTTTTCAAAATTGTCAACAGAGTGATAGAACCAAATTTCTTAATAAGGTATGTTAACATTTTTATGTTCATACTTTTACAAAAAAAAGACATTTAAAACTTAGAATAAACTTCAAGTGCCTATAAGCAACACAAATTTCATTAAAATATTTTGAAACCATGAAACTGCTTTAAAATGCTAATGTAAGTAGGTACTCAGTAAATGTTTTCAGTTGCTACAAAATTAATATTTATAGGAGAACAACTAAATAATCAATATCACTTCATGTAAATTCCCTGAAACGATCGACTTCATTAAAATTTTAATTTGTAGCACTCATAACATTTTTTTGTGACTTTTCAGTAAATTATAGATTAATTTAATAGTAACTAATATCTCTTATTTTAGTAAAAGATTTGTTTATTTGTATTTTGTATGTTATAATTTAGATACTGGCGACAAGCAATAAATGGTTTGTGGATAGAAAATTTAAGATTGCACCAAATCTATTTTTTACAAATATTTATAAACTTACGTACTCATAATGGTGGTGTTTATCCATGTTTGTATCCATTTTTTATAAGAATAATTGCTGGAAGTATTTCCGTGAATAATCGCTATACATAATGCTTTTATAACCAAATTTCCTAATATAGAAACTTGAGGTGGTACCAAAGAGCGAACTCCATCGGTGCAAACACCAAAACATCTATCCCAAACCATGTTGTTTTCAATCATGAAAGAATATAATATATTAAATAAATCTGCTGCTTTTGTTTTACCAACAATACTTTTATAAAAAAGTAAATCTTCATGAATATGTCATTTATTACGAACCTAAGGTACATTACAAATAAGATGGGCTACATTATGGCTATTAGTTTCTTCATCCAATTGAATGGCGAAGTCATTTCCTTTAAGTTTTTCAATTAACTGGTTATTGATATCTTCAGCCATATCATGAATTCTACGACTAATAGTGTTATCCGATAATGGCGCATTTTTAAGTTGTTTAGCAGCAGCATCCCCAATCATAATGAACACCATGTCCATAGTAACTCATAAGATTAGATTTTCTACGATAGTATGAAATTTTTTACTCTTTGCTATTCGCCAAGCTACTTTATAAGTAGAAAGTAATGCTTTAGAAGGAATTGTAACTTGTTTTGAAAAAATATGTTTTTTTTGAGCCATTGCTTTTAACTTTGACGCGAAATAATCATGTGTTTTGTTCACTAAATATCCATGATTTGTCTCCAAATGGCGTTTCATTTTATTTGGAAGCATACATTCTAAAGCCATTACTTTCAAACAAATGACACACTGGGGATGTTCTACGTTATTAACAACAGTGCTAGTAAATCTTAAATTCAAATAACTATCGTCATATTTTCTGAATTTTTTTGGTGGTTATAACCACCCAAACCCAACCACTAGTTGCGCCACTAGGTGCGCGGACTAAACGGCCTCAAAAAAAAAAAAAAAAGATAACAAAAATTATATTTAATAATTTATTACAATTTTATTTTTTAGTTTTTACTTCGAACTTGGTTCCTTTGATAATAACTGACGATGCACCTGAGAGCCGCGACGCACAAGTTAAAAACCACTGGAATAGACAATAATTTAAATTAAGAAACATTTTTTTTTTTTTTGAAGTAGGTTGACGTTTGAGCACATCCAACGTCACGGTCGACAAACGTATACGTGTTCTAGATAAGTATTTGACACTGAATTATCAGGAGTGTTAAAAATGTATAGTATTTATTTTATTGGCCCTTATATTTAGATGTCGATGAGTGTACGGTTCGATTTTATTTAATCTCATAATATATTACATTATCTCTAAAATTTAAGTCACTGTATTATATTGCCCTCATTGAATTTAAAATTAGCAATACGAAAATAGTTCACTCTTAATAGATTAGCAAACGTGATATGCATCTCGATATTTGAATGACTATTAGCTTTACGTTATTTTGATTTTATACTAAGACACGAAACAATAATTTTGTTCCTATTTTAGTAGGTACCTATTTTGGTCATACTATAATATAATTGTTTGTTTCTTGTACAGATATATTGATAATGTATAATAGACTATTTGTAATCTAATTTACTAAAATTCAATATAAACAGAATTCGTAAGAAATAATAATATAAAACTTGGTAGGTGTATAGTGAAAATCGTTACCAAACAAGTTAAAGTAAACAAATCAAAAATAGTTTTTAATTACTCAATATCGTAGTTATAATTCCTTTTTTAGTAAATACAATAATAAATGTTGGAAAAGTATAATTTTTTGTTATATTTACAATTACAATTAAAATTTATGAATTTTATCATCTCATTTAATAATATATATGATTAATTTAAGGTAACTAAAGTATAAAATGCATATGTTTGAGACTGTATTATATAAATCGTGTAAAAATATTATCAATACTTATACCATAGTTTGTTGTAAATTGTATAGGATTATTGTTCATAGTTCAATTTAATTTTTCCGAAAGCAATTTTCTTAATGGCTATGATTTGTCATCTGCAAAATTAAAGTTTAAAAAATAAGAAAATACCATTTACTAAAAATAGAAAAAAAAATTTCAAAACACTTCAATCGAGATTGAGCTTAAAATTCGGCACCACCTTGTATTTTGTCGAGCACTATTTTATTAGACTATTGACTCGGTGTCGGTAACGATTTTTGACAGTTGAAATTCGCCATGGATGGAGAAAAGAACTTCGATCCAAAAATTAGTTCAATATTTAATACTTAGAATTCAAAATTATACAAATTTGATAAACTTTAATTCAACTTATTTGAAAATTAAAAGAACAATTTATGCTAGATTGCTTAAATAATTAAACTAGTGGAGTTAATTTAAATTCAAAAATCTTTATAAAAATCATTAAAATACATTTTAATAAATATTTTTTGGTCAATTGATCTTAGGGTTATAATTGACGGATCAATGGTTTTTTTTAAACTATTATTGTTTTTTATAATTTTTCCACGTATTGTTTTAAAAACATAACATTAAAGCGATTGGAGCATAATTAGAGACTTTAATATCATAACTGGTTCATATTTTTAATTTCATAAAAAAAAATTTTATTATTTATAAATAAATATTCAAATATTGATTTGTTTGATATACAATCATAAGCGATATTACTAACTTCAATATAATTAACTAATTGTTATTAATTTTGAAATTTTTATTTTTCAGACACCGAAATTAAGAGAATTAAACTTTATTGCGGTGTTCTATATTATTATTTACTACATAAAGCGGATCGATGCATATTAGGTTCTAATAATCCGTTATTCTAAGCTAGTTATTTACTATGTAAGGTTTGATTTATTGAAATTATGTATAAATCTAATTATGAAAATTATTACTAACTCAAGTTTTTATTTAAAAATAATATAGTGTCTGATCGTCACACTAGAGAGGAAAATGTTTACAGTTATTTCTTTATAGTTTTATTAGAGTTTTATATTTAATTTTTAGTTCAAACGTTGTTAGTCAAATTATATCAAACTAGTGACTTGAACTAAAAATAGGAATGAAATATTTAATTTATCAATTTCCAACTTAATTATCTCATAAATCATTCTTTATAACTCCATTTTTGAATTGAATGGTTCATAACACAATTTTTGAAGCGGTAGAAAAACCCCATAAGAGGGGTTCTTTATCATTCAGTAGTTACTATGCCGAAGTTACTTGTCGTTAAGTTTTAAAATTTCTTCTATGGTTAGAAGACTATTTAAACATTGTCACGTGAAATTCAGATTATTTAATAATTTAATCAGTGTAGGGGTTTCTGGTAGTGTTTCAAGGGTGTTAAAATATTTTCGATTCATTTTTTTGTATATTAGAAGCAGAATTATATCTTTTTGATTTTTTTTTATTAAAATTTTACAGTTATGCAAATAATCAATATGTTTTCATAGACATAATTCATCAGGAGAAAATAAGAGTTTTTTCTTTACCTTTTATACAAGAAAAAGTTATTAGATTTTCTTGAGTCCAGAGTTGGGACAAAAACCATGAATGTTTGTAACATGTCCTCTTGCTTGGAATTCGTGCGAACGCTAATTCTTGTCAGTTCAACTCGACTGTGATCCGTTTTTTTTATTATGTTATGTTCATCCGTTGATTAGTATAGTCAATAGTTACGTCAAGTTTTTTACTGTCATTTAGTAATTGTTGTACCGTATTTTGGTTCATATAATTAATTTTTAACAAAACCCAAATTAATGTTTAAATTTAAGAAAAATTGAAACATTTTAAGATACATTTCTGTACAAAATTTTGCGTGGAAGCCAAAATATAGATAATTATATATTAACGGTAGGGTTTTTGTAATATTTATTGTAAAGTGGATTGATTTATTTTGGGCCTTTACTCTTTGCCATTATATGCAACTATGTTGCAAACTATGTACTTGTAAGTGAACGGTTAGTTGGGTTTATAAAATCTATAACCATAATGCTCTAGCGGATAGATCACCGTAAGTAAGAAGTAATAATTATTCAACCATAAACTCCATAATCTAAATTTTATAATCATATACTATGTACTTTTTTTGAATTTATAGTCTGAATATTTAATTCACTATAAAATACTCCACATACAATGTACATCTATTTAATAATAAACTTATAAATAAGATTATAAAATTATATATTATATATTTATAATATTTTAATATTATAAATAAAATTGAAATTTAATATACAATGTTTGTTTCTTATTGCATATTAATAAAATTGAAATTATAAACAAAAACATAGGTATGAACATTTCAATTTTATATATGTGTTATTAAAGAATATTTTTTTTAGTTTTTAAACATTAAACGCAATAATCAATATTCTCTGTAATGTAATTAATACTTTGAAATAACTTCAAATTCCTTTCATTCACTTTATATTTTTTTATTTAAATGATCAATACTCATTACAATTTTAATAACAATTTTCAAATTTAATTTCAATTATTATATGCTTCTTCTAGTAAATAATATTACTTTTAAAAAAATTAAATTGCTCACGTGAACAATTTTATACTTAAATTTAAAATATACAAACAATATTGAATCATTTCAGTTTGTAAAATGGAATCATTTTAAAAGTAAAGAGTGTGCAATTGCACAATTTGATCTTCCAAATGGCGTCCTTGAATTTGCGACCGGCTGTAAAAAAATGATTTTACAACAATCAATGGGTACAGAAAGTATAACATGTGACAACATAATGAGGTATGAGCGTAAAAAAAAAAAAAACAATGGTACAGCGTTTTTGATAGTGTTGATGAGATACCATCGAACACATGTGGTGCTAAAAGATTTTAAAAGATCAAAGAAAGATGGAATCGTGGCTATTTCGTTCTAGTCAATAATACTCTACGTCCGCCTAACTCGAATACTTAGGACCTACATGGTATACGTTCGGAGCATTGCATTTCGTCGGAGTCAACGCGTTTGCGATCCTGTCAGCAGTGCAATACGGATATGAGAATAAAAACCGGAAGGGAACGGCAGATGTGAGCGCGAAGAGCGCACGTTTTTACGTGAGCGGTGTCTAGACCTTCTGGATGGTCGATGTCGACATATTATTGTTATACCGGGTGGTTCCATTGACGGAATGCGTTCCATGAGCAACAAGTGTCCCGTTGTAATCGGTCGAATGTCGGGAAAGCAGTCCCGTTGCGAACATTTCTCATTACAATCGTCCCTCTTATCCATTGCACCACGAGTCCGGTGACCATAACCACGTTTAACGGGGGGAAAAAGGGGACAGTTGCCCCGGGGTGGCAAATTATATGATGTTTGATAGGACGGCAACTGTTTGAGAATCAACATAAAATAGAAAATATATAATTATAATTCTTTTTGTATGACTGTATGTCATCGTTTTCAATATTAAACATAGAAGATGATCTTTTAAAACGGACCGATTGGTCAGAAATTGTCTACCAGTTTACAACCATCAAATCAAAGAAAAAATCAATATAAAAGAAAGTAGTAAAAAAAGCAATGAACGATTATGTTCTGTTACCTTTGGTAATTTTTTAAATTTATATGTGAAGTATAATTAATAATTATAAAATTTAAATATAAGTAATAATGTAAATATTAATGATTTGTAAATTTATTACTCTTGCAGAGTACACTTCTATATAATTTTGAATTGTAATTTTCTTAAGAGCGGCCATATAGCTTAACGTGCGGTACTTCCGGTGACACGAGATTTATTGACGGATAGGATGGCGGTTCGGGACGGTAAGATACGATACGTACGATTCGGATTTTTAAAACGAATGCAAATATTTTTTTTAACATTTTTTACAAAAAAGTGGAAATGACTATCTTTACCAGGGCTTGAAATCGATTTTAAAATCGATTTCAAATATCGATAAAAATCGTTAAAAATCTTTTAGAAAATCAAAATCGTTAATGGTTGGTAATGATTTTCAAAATATATATTGAAATTGAAAAAAGTTAAAATCGATATTTTATATCAAAATCAAAATCATTTTAATAATTAAAACGATTTTAAATCAAATTAATTTAATAATTAATTATTAATTAAATCAAATTAATTCAACAGCCAACAGGATTATTTATATTGTCAATTCGTAGACTCGTAGATATTGCCATATTTGGTAATAATATTGATTATACATAATAATAATCAACTAGTACCAATTTTGTTTTCTTAGAATTTTTACGATAAGGAATCAGCGTTCGATGAGCGATTGTTGTTTTTGTACACACGATTTATTCCGTATAATATACTCTAAAAAGACATTTTGTAGTGTATTATTATGGATAAGATATTAATTTATAATACTCCATTAGCTGTCACCCGCGAGTTAAACTTTTAACCAATAGTATACAATCAAATAACCTAAAATAGTTTTATTTTGTACTTTTGTAGTTTTGCAAGGCGTCGTCATATTTGACGTGTCATATTATTAGTGTTTCACCAATAATTTAAAACATTGTTCTTATATTTAGTTAAATCATGTCTGAGTCTATGAATAAAAACTTTATTTTACATTTTAATCATTTCACATAGATGTATTCCTAGTTTACTTCATTTTAGCTTTATATTATGTTTTTCCATTTTTAAGGCACTTTAATAATAATTGTATTTGTACGAAATGTTTTATAACATAGGTAATAAAACAATGGATTTAAATATATACATCAGTTCATCAGTAGCTTGTCGCTACTGCCTACAAAACTATTACGCTGATGATGTACTAAAATTTGAGGAATTATTTTAAATCATGGATAACATTTTATTGTGAACCCGAAATCGAAGAAATATAAATACCGATTTTTGAAACCGAAATTGAAAAAAAAAGAATACCGATATTCGAAATCAAAAACGAAATTGCAAAAAATAAATATCAACATTGGAAACCAAAATCGAAGTTTTTTATTTTGTTTCAAGCCCTGATTCTTCACCCCATAAACATTGACTGAAAATACCTCATTCTGAAATATCAAAAAAGATAAATTTTTTTTTGTTGGTAGTTAGTTAAATTAAATTATCAATACAGATTCGTAATCCTCACAAATCACTTGTCATTCAAGTTACACCCAAAGAAAAATGTACGTAATAAAATAAACTTATCTTGAAAAGCGTTTTTCGAACATGATTTTTAACAGAATATATTTGCGGAAAACAATTTAATTTTTAAGGTTTTGATAATAAAATTAATCATTTCACATAGTCAACTGCATTTTAACTATCATAGTTTCGTGGTGACACTCAAGGTGACCACGATTAACCCTTGACCATCGTTCCCCCATTCTCCCATACAGGAACACGGGACGGACGTGTGCGGTGAGAGTACACTTTGTCTCACTTCGGACGGGTTACTACACCGCGAACACACACACACACAAACGTTTTCGGGTTCTGCTCAAACGGTCAAGTAGAAGAACACGCGAAGCGGTCGACTGACGAACGGTGCGCGCAACTGTTGCGGCCGTAAGAAGTGTCGACTGTAACTGTAATCCGCGCACTGTTTTTCCGTCTCTCTCTCTCTCTCTCTCTCTCTCTCTCTCTCTCTCTCTCACTCCATCTCTGTCACGCGCTATTGTCTCGCGGCGACCGCAGCCCGACCGATCGACCGTGACCGCCTCGCACAAGCGCCACCGCCCACCGTTTTCCCTTGTTCTTGCCGCAGGTGATGACGTCGCGGTGTCAACCCGTCCATGTCGTCGTGTCGTATCGTGTCGTCCGCGAGTGCAGCAACCGTGACCGGTGCACCGCCGCCGTCGTCTTCTAACTACCGTCATTCGACTCGACGATGGACGCCGCGACGGTCGCACTGCTGCTGTTGTCCGCGTTCTCGCGCGCGTCCGCCCGCGATGGCCTGTTCGGTTATCCGGACGACGAGCACGTGATCATCACGCACCACGGACCGGTCCGGTACGAGCCGATGACCGCCGGCCAGATGAACAGGCCGTACGACGGCGGCACGGTGGCCGCGGCCGGAGCCTCGTCGGCGTCCGCTCGCGGTTACTACAAGGCCGAGGTGATACCGTTGGACATGAACACGTGGAAACCGGTGCCGGGCGGCTGGGCGGGAAGAGGGCCCGTGGTCGGCGGCGGTAGTGGCCGGGTGGACGCGTTGGACGTGCCGCTCACCGTCGGCTACTCGGTGCGGCCGGCCAAGCCTTTGCGCCGGCGCAGGCACGAATACTTCCCGGACACCGCGGTCGTCCGCGGTCACCGACTTCAACCGTCGCACGGGCGCCGCAACCGTCGTCCCACGCAACCGGTAGCCGTAGAAGCAGGACTATGGAGGTTTTAGATTCCGCAGTCGTCCACCTGCACACGCGCACGCTTTGCGGTAAGTACTTTCCGACGCTACTTGGTACTCGCACTGATAAGCATACATTATCTTAACGCCAGTTCGATAAAACGGTTCGCGGCTGATGTGCGAACTAATTCGCCGGCTACAAGTTTTCGATTAACCGTTATCGTTTCGAACTTCATTCGATCCGATGAAAATTTTTATTATTTAAATTATTATATTAGCTGAGATATTCATGTGCAAAAGATGCGGCAACCTAAACCCAGTACATTTAGTCACTACATTTTTCTATGGTTGTACCCTCGAATCGGGGAAACCGTTCATCGTTCTCATCGTCCAAAGGTATAATTACTGACTCGGATTTCGAATACGGTTATCGAGCTTATTGGTTTTTATGGCCGTGTTTCTTCAACATTTTTTCCCAACGCTATCATATCTTTGAACAGGAGGGTAATCCAGAAAATGTATTGAAATAGTTACCCGACGATTCCATTAACCTAAACTCTTTATGATTTACATTTGGCTTTGAAAATATTTTCAACTTTTTCAGCATTTTTTAGTGGTTTCATAGGAAACAAGTTGCTTATAGTTTCAAGTCACTTAAACGTGGTATCTTTCCTCTATTTTGATCGTATATGATATTTTGAATTTTATTCTTCAAATTTAAGAACAAGATTTGTTTTGTTATTTTATCATGTCACTTATATTTTTGATGAAAACATCGGATTTTACTTATTCATACATTTATAAGCATTTTGCACTGAAATTAACTACTACACAGTAGACGCACTACAAATTATAAATCACACACCACGCAGTACAATGCTCAGATCATTAATAATATATTTATAGTAAATTGTATTTACAATTATGGACAGTGAAGCAGAAATTGTTAGTTTGATTATTTACGATGAATGATCTCGAAAATCATTGAACCGATTCTGACGAAACTTTCATTGTCGATTCTCGTATAATATTTGTATTGTCATCGTCATTTTTTATCTGGGGCGCGCCCGTGTCACCTAAAACAGTAACTATTCCATGGATATATATAAATGGATCTCTGAGAGACTTCGTTACACGTATTTCACGTCTAAATGTGATGGTAGGACAGAAATAAGTAATCTTTTACACATAATGTTTAATGTTGTGTGGTAGATTATTATAATAATGCATTATAATGCATTTTATTTCATTCAATTTTCTTGTGTTGAGATATGGTTTTGTATTCTTGACGATACATACATACGTTTTACGACTTTTTAAAAAAATTTTTTAGTAATACGAAAGAAATTGCAATGCCTTTATGTCGAATTTTGTAAAAGATCCCTCAAATTATTCGACTAATAACGATAGATTTTTTTTTACACATGGAAACGCATAAATATTAAATTAAATTCCTAGGTAGTATTAATTATGTGAAAATAAAATACATTTATCATATTTTTTTTTTTTTTATAATTATTGTAAAGTAATAAATAATAAATTACAACTGTTAAATAATATAATTTATCAATTTTAAATAGTTAAATATTTATCATTAGGTTAAGTCTTCAAGTTCCAACTTATTTATATCTATATGAAAAGTGTATATAATAATAATTATAGTATAGGTATATGCATATAAATAACATTTAATTAATACATGAATTATTAATATAAAGTAGTGCATAGAAAATAGTGGTTTATAATCGGTAGTTTAATTATATTAATTATAACATCGGGTGTGAATTTTGGATAAATCAAATTTATATTTCAATGGAATTAAAATTGTAGGCAGTGAAGTGGGTTATTATTAAACAAATGTATGTATTGCATAAACGATGCCTTATGCAGATTTAATATTTTGAAGTGATGGAGGTAATAAAAACTCCATTAGCCTCAATTAACTTGAGAACAATACATTTTCCTGAGACACTGTATAATATATACTTACTTACTTTATGATTTTAAATGCGTAGAATAGTGCTAACGATATCGAGAGTTAAATTATGTCGTAAAATGTATGTTGAAAATTATCGATACAATTAAATAGTAATTCGAGTTTCGGTGAGATATGCTATTCGAATGCAATAATATAAATATGTAATAATAGAATTGAGATTTTCCATCGTTAAAAAAAAAAAAAAGTTAAATAGCTAAATAGAAAATAATCGCTATAGGACGTTTTTGTAGAAAAACATTATATACAAATGTATTCATCAGATCAACAGTTTTAATTATTTGATAGTTATATAAGAAATAATATATTAGTTTCAATAGTATGAATAATGTTGTGTACCACAGATAGAATTAATGTTTCCGAATGAATATATATATGAAAAACTTATGATTACCTTTTGTTTTTCGTTATATTAAAGAATGGTATCATGGGAGTCTCGAAATTTGATTAATAATACATATATATTTCTCGTAATCATAAGTTTCTTTCTGTAATACTATGCACTCACGGGAATTTTCAGAAACGGATAAAATGATAATCTATTCATCCATTTCATTGAGTTAAGGTTTTGAATATTTTGTAGAATTTAGTACAAATGCGTTTTTAAATTAAAATTATAATTAGTTAAGTATAAATAAGTTTAAGAACTAATTAAATTAGTTAAACTCTGTTTATTTAAGAATAAAACTCATAAATTGTTTAATATAGCGAATTAGTAAAAAATAGACAATTTAATTAATTACAGTTAAGGTAATGTATGATATATTTTTATAATTATTGAAATTTTCATAACTCAAAAATCTACAAAATACAATTATAGTGTTGTCAATAAATAATTAGTTCTAATGTTTATTAAATAAGTTAGAATTTAAGTTAAAGAAATTAATTAATAATAATTGATTGTCCTAAATTTTGTAATTTAAACTAATATAAGAAATTAAACATTGTATTTTGTATTCAAAACAAAAAAAAAAAAAAAATGGTTTTTTTATTTGAATATAAAACAATTCTAAAATATTTTGAAAGTGCAAATAAAGACCGATTTTGCATGTATGATGCACAACTAATCGAATAGAAATGATTATATACGTAGCTAAGCGTACGCTCTGGGATATAATGTTATTAGTGAATAAATAATACAATAACAGAACAATTCTTATTAGTCAACATCAAAGAGACATTGATTTTTCATACTTATAAAATAAAACAGGATTTAATGTCGGTTAGAGTTACAAAATTGAACTTAGTAATTAACATAATTATTTCTGTATGTAATCTGGTTACGCATTTATGACAAACTGGAATTAATTTGAAACAGAACAATTCAGTAGGTAGATAAATTTATCTATTACGATAAATCTTTCAAAAAGCAATAATTAAACAGATTTTAAAGTTTAATCTTAATTTAGACTCCAGTGTGTAATATGTTAGGATTATAAAATAATTGAAATATGCAATAATTTGCTTATTGTTATTAGTTAACATTATTTTATTGCAACATATAATTTTAAGATCAATTTTTATTCAAATTTAAGATATTTTAATTCATATTAATGAATTTTCGTTACTGTGCGTGAGATTTATTTATTATTTAGTTTTTATAATTTCAGGAAATATGGATATCAAAAAAATTAGAATCTAAATTACTGTCTTCCTGATTTTCTCTTTTTTCATACTATTTTCATTTCTAGCAATTTTTAGGTTTTATACGAATGAAAATTATAGAATAGCATGTTTTTTTTTTTTTTTTTTAATTTGTATATTTTTTTTATTTCTACGTTTTAGCCTACATATTATAAATTGCTATTGCGATTTTAAAATAATCGATAACTCTTGATCCTTTTTCCATTTTGCGATTAGCTCTTTCTTTTTAAATAAAGTAAACATCTAAGCAGTATCACTGAATTTCTTGATGATCCCGTTGGATCTCCAATACAATTTAAAATGTAAGCTGATATTTTTGTTTTTCAAATCTAGTTATTTGTTTAATGGTATATTTAAAAATGTTTTTTGAGTATCAAACAGATAATGTTTTCGAGTTCCTACTTAATTAGTGGATTAATACTGTGTTTTACTACGTTTATATGATTAATAAATAGTTTTGTTTTAGTAAAAGAAATAAATAAAATAGGGGTTCCTAGTTATGTAATAAAATTAATAAGAACATAAGCGGCTCTGATCAATGTAATTACCGTTTGAACAATTTTAAAATAATTTACAGAGTAAAATGAAACAGACAAAATAAAAATGTTTGTTTTTCATATTTTATTTATATTTTTAAATATACTATTAATTTTTTTAGTATTTACTATAGCACAATATAAGAATTGCACAAATGAAAATTAATTTTAATTTATTTTTATGTGATATTTTAGTATACAAATATTGTGAAATATTATAGTAATATTTTAAATATAAGATTCTTATGAAATATCTAAAATTATTAATATTACTTTTTAGAATAGCTTAAAATAATCTTTAATAGCAAGTAGATGATTTAAGTATAATATAGGTATGTAAATAACAGATAAATATAATTTATTAAAAGGATATCTCTGGACGGATAGAGATTGATATATATCAAATAATTTTTTAAAGATGACAGAAAATAATTTACAAAAGTATTATTATTGGAATGACAAATAAGAAATGAAAGAACGACTTTGAAAAAAATTGAATATAAATATGATTAATGGTATCGGAAAAAAATTAAATTATTGTAGAGAAAGCTAAATTTACCGACCCAAGTGTAATCGATTAATGTAAAAAACGAAAATAATAATAACAATCACATTCAGTTAAATAGTAAATATGTATATATATATACATTTATTTATTTGGTAAATTGATTGAAAGTAACATAAATTGATAGCTACTGAAACTGAATAAATTAATAAAAATAAAAGTCGATATATGTATTGAAAATGAAAAATAAAACTTTTGAAAGATCAAACAAAATCTTATCTGTATTATGATAGTAAATAAAATAATAATTATGTATTTTACGAAACGGATTAGTCGATCGGTATAATATTTTTATTATAAAACTAATAAGCCGGTAAGACTTCCGTTATTGTTTATGCACTGTATATGAGTGTTATTTGACGGTGTTTCTACGGTTTATAATAAAAATCTATTTTGTACCAGCTCGCTGCTGCAATATTAATAACGTCTATTAATTATTAATCTTATTCAAAACTATCGCTTAACCGGAGAGCACTTGTATATGTATGCTTTCGCTTTACCGCGCGTAATATTATAATGGGAACATGTAATACCACACGTGAATATATACGTATATGGTATGCGCAAAACACCTAAATACGAATAATTTCGATTGGTTTTATCTTATCATAATGTACGCGAATACAGTATGCATGCATATGTCATGCACGTATTTGCTGTATTTAAAATTTTTATCTATTCAATATCGTATTATTTTGAGGAATATTATTACTTGGACGTTTTACTTACGTACTTACGACTTACGCACATTGATTTTATACTATGGGTACACTTACGCGCCATTGTATTGTTAAAATTAGTAACGTAGACATGAACACAGCCACTGGACATCGCTGTGATTATTTGTATTCCACTTGGTACAAGGAGACAATTTAACAATGGAAATAAAAATTGCAGTATTTATGTTTTCTATTGTTGAAAACCTGTTTCTATTGAGTAGCACGCGAATAGTGACGTCAGTGGCTGCGGCCACATGGTCGTTACCAATTTTAATAACAACGCGGCATATATTTGAGTTATGTAAAATCAACGATTGCAATATCCAATCGCTGAAACGTAAGACTTGATATTTTTTTTTCTAAAGTGTTTACCATCAATTTAAATAAATGTAAAAGTATAAACATTTGTGTTCTAAACACGTTTTGGTGTACAGATAACTCAATAATAAAATACATACTCCAATGGTTTAGATTTACATCTAAATAAATAGGATACATGTAGGTAGAAATAAATAAATAAATAGGTAAATGTGTAATCTGAATTATTATGATATGTGTGTTTTACGGTCGGTTTAGAATTAAAAATCTATCGTCAGGTAATTCATAAAGTCAAATAAATCACGGCTGAATATAAAAAAATAAACGAAAGAATATATTGAGAAAAAATGGTCGTTTTATATAAAGATAATTAATTTAAAATGAGAGATTATTCAAAATAAGTTCTTATTAGACATAAATATGTCAAGAAATATAAATTATTTGGTTATTATTTATTCGTATTATAATCTAAAATGTATTGATATAAGATATTTTTTTTTTTAAAAATCAGCTTTTAGATTTAAAATATTATTAAAATAATTTAATTTGTATTTCACTGTGTAAGCATAACTTTTATAAAACTTAATCAATATAAATTTTATTTTGAATATTTAATATTTCTAAGTCTGTATCGACATTTATATACTTATATCTGTATTTCTACATATATACTATATGCAGGTCCGTACCTACGGGGATGCGAGAGGTTTGTGTGCACCGGGTGCCATGATCACTAGGGCACCAAAAGTTTTTTCATAATCATGTTACTGAAAGTCAACCATATTATTTAACTCATAAGTTATAAGTCATAAAATTTAACACGTTTCACACGTTTAACGCCATAGTCTCGACGCGTAATCGACATAATTTACATTGTCCAATCAGGACACCAATCAGGTGGTGTGACTAGTTTAATTTTATTATTGGTGTTTATTTTTTCCCTTAATGATAACTTCTTCAATAGAAAATTAACAATAATATACCATTTATACTCTATTATTATTGTTATTGATATAATTAATTTAATACGAGCATTAATAACATAAACGAAGATCGATTTGAACGATTTTATATTGAAAATATCTATGATAATATTCTTCTTATAGCTTATAGGTATACAAATATTTGATAGAGGGGTTGGGGCGCTAAAAATGATTCATGGCACCGGGTGCTAATTATGCTAGACTGCTAGACACGGCGCTGACTATATATTATTTGAAATAATATGTATCATTATTGTTATTGCATTGTTATTCGATGTATTGGTTTCGGTGTTGTTTCAGTTGACATAATATGTGCCAAATTGTAAAATCAATGATTATTTTTATGGATAATAATGTTATTAATATTTTATCGACATAAATTTACTAAAATATCATGCATTAGCATTTGGTTAACGTCTTATTTCGTTGATAAATCATTTTTTGAGTCATAAATATAGCATAATTTAATTTTAAAAATTATTGCATAGTGTATTTTATTGCTCTCTGTGTTATTTGGTATTATTAATTGCACTTCGAAGTGAAATGTATTTATAACTATTTATACAAATGTATTGTATATATTTTATTTACAACTGTCTCAAATAAATTAGCTCTATTTTTATGTTGTCTTTGAAAATAGTATAATTTATTGTCATTATTAATTTCACTTTTATTAATTTAAATATTTTCATGTTTAGGTTATTTAAAGGAAGGATGCAGTTGCCTGAAGGAGACAAAAGAATTATAAGTATCACGTGGGTATAATATGTATATGCTAATTATATGTAGATAAAACCATTTTACATATTTGCTATATTTACTGACAAAGTAAATAATATTTAGTGGAACAATGTATTAATTATTATTGTCCAATATTGTTGCTCTGATTTTCAAATTAAAAATGTTTTTATAATAAATCGTGGTATTTTTTTCTCATAGAAAATAGGTTTTTTCAATAAAAATAAAAGTAATTTTGTTTACAAAAAATATTATAAAAATGCAATGATGATAATATTTCAACATTACACTTGACGAAAAACATCATTTAAATACATGTAACAATATCAGCATAAGTGCTATTTAAAACTATTTATGATATAAATAAAATTATTGCTATTTTAAGTAGTTCAATGTTATAACTGTTAATTATTTTTAATGCATTTAAATTAGTTTTACTTTTTGTAGAACGAGTGATAAAGATAATAATTTGAAGAAGAAAAAATTTTGATAAATTATTCTTGATTATTGCGTTATTGTTTTATACGTAGAAATTTACAATATTTTATTGATACTATTTTTTATGTGGTTATTTATTTGATTTTTATTGTATAAATTACACGTGTTAATCGAAAAGAAAAATTGTTTATTATTTTTATTATCTATTTGACCTGATTTTAGTTATACGTGTATCTCGAAATGTTTGTAGATGACTTTACATGTACTTACATACATCGTTTATAAAATAAGCATACGTTTGTAATATATAAATTATTATTACTAATAAATGAATAAGACAAAATAGCCAAAACGATTGTTTCAAATAAATCAATGAAATAATGTATATAGCTATTATAAATATTACTCAGATAAATTGAAAATTATAATTATTGCGTACCAAGTAAGAAATAATTGTAAATTTTAAAATTAACAATATGTGCAGATTATCATATCGAAATAAAAGTACAATATAAATATTATGTTCTAACTGCATTTTCTTAAAGAAAAAAAAAAAGAAAGATACTATCATCAAAAACAATTTTGTAAAACTATAAAGTAGTAGTGAAAGGTGTCGTACCGCCTATCCGAGTAAGTTCAATCGCTAACGAAATGGTCATCGAAAATTGTAAGTACCTTTGTATAAAATAGTTGGCATTGCTGTAGCCTGTAGGTCTGTTTAAATTACCATCACAGTTGGATCCTTATCTCATCAAGATTCCTATTGCTACAAATGTGGTATCTAACAATGGGATCTAATTCAAATAGCTGTCCCTTTGCAAAAAACAAAATATTGTGATTGTTTATACCAGTGGTTTTCAGTATTTATTTGTTTGCGGAATAACAGCCATTACAATATTATTTATAAAAAAAATAAAAAAATAAAATTAAAACAAAAATTATAAAATTAAGTAATAATATTTAGAAAACGAAAATTAAGTTCTGGGACTGTTTACTTTTTAATTTTAAATAATAATACTATACATATGTATTATACTAGTATGTTGTGGTACACCAGTTGAGCTAAAATAATCAAGATTCAGTTCTCAAAACCAAGGTACCAGAATTTTCGGAAATAAAAATACACAAGAACTGTTACATATCTATAATTTTCATTTTTATGTTTACGTAAAAAGTTTAAATTGTATGACCACAGAATTTGGATGAAAGATAAATATTTATTGTTGAAAATGCTTCTGATATTCAAACAACAGTATGTGCATAATATATTAAATTGACTTAGCTAAAGATTTGATGACTCAATTGTTTCGATACAAAAATCAGGTTCATAAAAAAAAAAAAAAAACACAGAAAAAGTAAAAATACTACACATTGATAGTATATACACACGACTAGTGTCCGTCGTTCGGTTTCTTTTTTTATATTGATACTTCAGTAATGAAATCGATTTTAGTTCGAAAGCGATAATAAATCATCACATTCAGATGATTCTAGGTAATTAAATATCTAAATCACGTACCTATATATTATTTATATTGAATTTCTTGAAGATTTAAAAGCAAGAAAAAAAATCAATCGGTTATATTTGTTAAATAATTAATTTTTTTCTTTCATAAATAAAAAAACCTCTTTATAAAAAAACCTTCTGATTTCCATATTTAAAAAAATTCGAAAAATTCCATGGATACCAAATTTAAATTAAATTTATATTATAATAATTTAGTTTAAAAGAGGTGAAACAACATATCAGTTTATATAGAAAAAAACTATAAAAGTATAATATGTCATTGGATCTTAAATTTGTCATTTGATTACATCATCATGTTCATGAATATAATCGTCTGATCAATACTACTATCTTAAACTATATTATTCTTTTATTACTAAATAATAAATTATTTTATTCTAAGATTTATCATTTTAAATAAATTAAAAATGTATTTTGATTGATAAAATATTCAATAATAAATAATTTTAATTTATTTATTTTGTTTGTACTTTCTTTTATAAAAAATACTGGGCCTCTCTGAGAAACATCGTTTGGAGGATATCCAGAGTTATAACAACAATTGTTATAATTAAAAAAAAAAAAAAAAATACACTCAATTATCGAATCTCAAACAACATAAAAACCATAAAAACTATATAATAATAATAGGTTAGTGATAGATCTCGTTATTGTTTTCGGTAATTATATAATCATGATGAGATTCTACGTGAAATTACGTATACATCATTTACGTAGATAGTTGAATTTAAAGTAAACATTATAAAATATAAAAAACCAAGTTATCTTTAGAATAATAAAATCATAAAATGCAAATTAATAAAGCTAAAGTACTAATAATGTAGGTATAATGTGATAACCACTTAATAATTTTAATCTCAAACGTAACGATCATCGAAAACTTTTTTTTATTTTAATTTATAAAACCGTCTTTGTGGGTCTATTTAATTTACATTTTAGCAATTAAAAATCATCCATATTATTTTATTTTTATTTGATAAAAAATGTTTACTCAGTGACATAACTTATCGTAACGCGTTGGAATAACCTTTTCTAACTCATCATATTCTTTGTTTAGCGTGATTAATGAGTAATACAGCAAAGTTGAATCAGTGGTCTTCTTAGTGATCCGGATTAGTATTGTGTCGGATCGCAGATTTATATGACTAAAAAAAAAAAAGATTAATTTTTCGTATCATAAAATGAAATCATTTTTGAAATCTAAAACATCATCTACAACGTCAGTGTGCATCAATAAAGTCAGTTAAATTTTTATTTATTCAACTGTACTTAACATGTTTTCTTGTACAAATATAATATTAATCATGACGAAAAAGTTAATTCGATAGATTACAATGTAATACCTATAAGATACAATAAAGCAAGAATATGGATAGAGAATATAAATAGAATATGGAATATGGAATATTTGAACACAATAAACGAAATTTAACTTAAACACAGTCAGAAACCGTGCAAGCTATAGACTGGTGAGTGCTCGTAGGGATGAGTGTACTCGAACTTGGTATCAGAGGACCCGGCCAGTGTACGACCTAAGTCAATCTGGGACAAAAAACTAGTGCACTGTCTTCTACTGCGTTAGAGGTTTAATCGGGATGAACCATCCGGGGGACACACGGTACCAGTGCTATAGCAACGGGGTTGTGAGAGGTACCTACGCCCTGGGCGCAATTCCTGCGAGAGCGCAAAAATTAAAATCTTGCATTTAATGTTAAAAATAACATCGGCCAATGTCATATATTTTGTTTACAAAATCCTTAACATCCTTCATATTAATTAAAGCGACCATTGAAAATAATATCTAACAAGCATAATATTTTTGAATTAAAAATACATAAGGCCGAATTTTGAAGTTTCGCTCTGGACGCAATGTTTGGTTAGTCACTGCTCGGCACCAGCGGTGGTGGTGGCCCCTCGTTTGCTGTTGGACCCAAACCGTGAGCACGCCGTGTCAGAAATTTGTTCCCGTCATACCATATTCGACTGATGCTGCGCACAGACTTTCTCACTCGTCGCACGGCTACGACGTGGATCCGATGCAACGGGGGATCTTACCCTAACCACGTTGTCTTTATGTGATATGGGATTGACCCCGAAGTCGGGGCACGTCTTTGGCGTGCACGAAACCGTCTCAAAATACATGACTCTGGCCAGGTGCGCAAGTCAAATAATCCAGTTGCGATCCTTCCTCCTCTCTACTCATTTGTAGATCGTACGTCCGACCGCAAGCGCGTTTGATGTATAATTATTTCACGGCCATTTCTAAGGATGAGCGACGTTGTTCGTCAGATTGGACTTAACGGTGACAACAGCGGGAAACGAACTCCTTCGGAACTGCAAACAAGATATCAAATTTCTGGACTTGTACATGGTGTCAGGATGTTTATACATTAAAAAGTGGCTAAGCGTGCACGAAAAAATTAAAAAAATATGGACACAAATAGTGCAATAAAAAGAGAACCGAATTTATTTACTAGCGCTTAGTGTCACACGTATATTATATACGATGTATTCGGTGCTTTGTTTTTTGTTACGATTATTTATGAATTTTGAGGGTAAAAATCGCATTATTTGGGAAAACGATCCTATGTTGAAAAACTAAAAGTAGTTTATCCAGTCATAGTTCAGACCAGCGTTGTCCAACATAGATGGTATAGAATCTAGAAGCTAAGATTGTATTTTGAAATTTGATGAAATTAACTTATTGGTTCGATAAATATAATTGAGATAGTAATTTAGGCTAAAAAATAGTTTAGGCAATGTGACATCATTAATGATAAAAAAAAAAAAAAATACGTAAAAATAAAAATCATGGTATAAAAACTAGCTATCAATAAGAGACAATAGCAGAGATATTTAAGGACGTAGAGCGGAACGTTTGTCGAGTCGTCTCCTTGCACATCAAGGCGGACTGAACGGTTTATTAGAGCATTAATTTTACCATCAAAATCACATTGTTTGGGACATTTCACTTCTGAAAAAAACAGGTGATATAGTGGAAGTTGTGTCATCGTTGATTTTGATAAGCCTAAAAAAATTATCCGTCCAAGAGACAAATTAAAATATGTAACGAAGATTTATCGAAGAAATGGGATTACCTGTATTTTATTTTTAAGCAGTGAAGTTAATTATTGTAAGTACTTAACTGTTTATAATCTTTCGATTATTATCGAAACTTATTGTGGTTTAATAATGCATGTTTTAATAAAAAAAAAACATATTTATATTTCAACACATTTTAACTAAATTTGTACTAGTACTATAGTATATATATATATATATATATATATATATATATATATATATATTATAGTGGATTAAACTAAGTTAGATTTTACTGTATTAACGAATTAATCCATTCATCTTCAATACTCTATCTTGGTCATGAATTACATATGACAAAGAATTTTATGAAATAAATGATTTTTTTCATGTTTGAAATATATACAATTTCATTTAAAAGTTGTTACTAGAAACTTAAGTAATTTTAATACCAATAGAAATAAGAGGAATATATTAAAAATAAAAATTTATACATTGCATTAAAATAAAGACATATTTATTAATTTGATAAAAATCTTAAAGATTCGATTTATAAAAATCATATTTTATTAATAATTTAAAGTTAAAAGCATTTCATTGAACAAAAATAAAAGTAGTTACAATAATTTATATAAAATATGAAGTGAACATTTTTTTTGCAAAATATATAATTTATTTTTATTATTTTTAATTAATTTCTACTTTAAAACACAAAAAAATCTGAAAAAAAAAATGATTGCCATATTCGGCATTTGTTTTGTTTGATTACACTAGTTATAATTAAATTCAGCTAAATGGACTATAGTTTCTGATAAACTTCGGCCAAACTGTAACCAACCAAATCTTTTTATCACGTTTTAGGTTTAATTTAGTGTATAGAAATTGTAAATTTATGATGAAATTCAAGTACAAAAAATAAAATAAAATATTTAGAAACAGCTATAATTGATTATTTTTGAATAATGCGTTGTTTTAAAAATAAGCAATTTTCATTATTATTAATAGTGGAGTGTTTACATAAAAATAAATCTATATAGGATTTTGATAATATCTTGTACATTTATCATTATCATAAACAGTTTAAACTTTTTATTCAGAACCAATGTTTCTCCCATTAAATTCTTCCAGTGCTTCTTTTGTATACTACTAAATAGCACTCCGGCTGTTATCCTTTAGATTTTTTATTTTTGAATCAATCTATCTGGATTATGAAACGTTCAAATCACATTATTTTCATAACTAAAACAAAGTTTTATTTATCTGTCTAATAGTGTTCAAAGCGTCTTCATTGGTTTATTTTTATACGTTCAATATAAACGTCAGCGTTCTTAATTTTATCTATCATTAAACAATTGTGAACCTTTAAAAATTTAGAAAAATAGAAGTGTATTTAATATACAGAAAATATTTGATTTATATAGTTAGATATCTAATTCGTATTAATATTGAATTCAACTATCGATACAAATATTGTTTGTGTATCGATTTGTATTAATTTTGTGTTTTAAATTATCTTATTATTCAGATATTTTAAACCATTTATTTTTCTAAAGAAACTACTGAACACACTTAACTTAGTTAAATAAGATATTTATTTATTTTTTTAGCGATTCAAATATGCATTTAGATTCTTTTTCGTTGATATACAAAACCCATTATTTCACAGAATAGCAGGAGAGCAAAAATTGTTTGAATAATTTCTTCGGGTATCCTCCAAGAATAAAAATATTATTAGCATATTCATGGCCATCATTCAGTTCCATTTTTGATTTTCACTTAAATACCTAACCTTCTCAAGATAATTTAGGTTAAAATAGTTGACGATAATGGATTTCTTTTGTTGACAGCATTTAATTTAACTTTAAAATATGTTATACATACCAAGGAAAAATTGGTTTTATGACTGTAGGTTTTATGGTTTCACAAGAAATATGAATAATTTTGTAGTTAAAAATAATGTGACATTAAAATTATACGCAGTTATTACTTTATACTTATTATTATATAAAAGAAAATAAATATGAAATTGATACATTTTTGGAAATACTTACACCACTATTATAACTATAATAAATACATTTTTTAAATTTATGAATCAGCATATACAATTTTGAATAAATTTATAATTTTTAATTGTTTGACCAGTTACTATTGTTTTGTAATTTTAAAATATAGACACAATAATTTACAGATAATAATGATTTTTTTTTTTTTCATAAGGTTATAGAGTTTTTATTAGCTTTCACAAAATATTGATAAGTGTAGTTCACGTGTATATTTATGTACGTGATGCGCATGTTAATCACTTTATAGTTATATATATCATACTCAATATTCCATTAGCAAATATTTTTTTTAAGATAAAGTTTAGTTGGCTAAAAGAATGTTCATAGTCATTGTGCTTATCCACTCGAAATAGATGAGATAACTATGAGTTAGGTACTGACAATTATTGACTTGTAGATCTGAACAATAACACAAATGAGTACAATTAATGGTTTATGCGTGTTTTTATTATCTAGGGTTGATGTTTTTGGTTTTTTGTACAATGCAATGATTTTATTCCAAATATAAATTTTAGACTTTGATTGAAAAGAGTCAATTTTGTAATAATAAAATTGGTATATTTTGAATAAAATAATAACTCTATTTGTGTATATAGAACAAGATTTTAATATATTGTAATCAGCTAATTCTTTTGAGTTTCAAATGTTTGGTTTGATCGATTTGTTATTTTTGATTTAAGAATGTAATAAATATTCATGTTTAATAAATAACTAATATCTCGATGATAATATGGATAATTTTAAAATGTTTGAAAGTGCGAATAATTTTCAAATAAATTATATTATTCTATAGGTATACTCTGTAAAGATGGTCAGTATAATAATATTAGTAATATGAATATTTTTTCAATTGAATAGAAATAAATGAGGTGTTTAGTACATAATAAATGAAGAATACGTAGCAAATAAGTAAATGAATAATTTAGAACAATACATAATAATTTATTATGTATTATTTTCTACGAAGAGATGGATTACTATAAACGTATAATTAAATTATGATATTTTTTTATTACTTTATTTTAACATCAACAACAAGGTTATTATGTAATATTATAAGATAGTGTAGCTGAACATAATTTTAATATAATTAGCTGCTTCTGAATTTACTGACATTAGATAGAAAGTCACTTAAATATGATATTTTTATTATACTTTTTCTTAAATAATAAGATATATATTTTATTAACAAAAAAAAAAATTAATTTGAAATTGATATTATATTTTTTAAAAAAAGTGTAAAACATATTTTTTGACTCTTATTTTTCAATCAAATGTATTATATATTTCGATTATAAAATTTAAATGTTGAACTAATTAACAATAAATAATTATAACATTATTATAGTTTCATTAAAATATATTCATATTTGGAGGTTTTTTTTTGTTATATTAAAAACTAAAATGTTTATCTATGAAAATTGTTACTTTTTATTTTAATTCTATATTGACTTAGATGAACTGACTGGTGTTAGAAACAATTTAGAATCCTTGCTTGTCATTAATTATTTAAAAATAATCAAGTATTTATAAATAGGGTGTCTCTTTTTTAAAGTGAACATTTTGTTTGGTCTTTTAAGATAATACAAATAGCATTATTTTATAAAAATGAAAATCCATACATTATATTATAAAATTAATATTTAATTTTATAGGTTTAATTATTAATGGTATACAAGTTCATTTTTATCACAGTGATATTGACAGAGAAAACCTCAATTTTTTGTTTTGTATTCTGGAACAGAATCATTTTATTAGTCAATATTAATTATTGATTATTGAATAATATATTAAATGAGTTTTTACTTATGTGTTTTACGGTATCCTAATGATATTATATTAGAGAATAATATGACATTGTTATTTAACTAGTGTATCATTATATCATAATAAAGTAAAATTTATACAATGTGTTATTTCAATAACAATAATTCTTGTCAGTAGTGTCACATGCATCAAAGACGGGTGGTGACATTTCTACAGTATTGATTATAAACACTAAACAATTAATGTTATATGAAATTGTTATTGAGATGAGATATTCGATATACCTAAGTATAAAATAATCTGTCTAGAAGGTAAGAAAATGCAAGTATTAGCCAACCACAATGATGTTAAGGAATATTAGAATTAAAAATAAGGATCAAGTCATTTTCTGGTGTAAAAATTGTATTTATTATAACAAAGTTTATTGTATTCTATGTTATCAATTTTTATGAGTGTTTATTTATTTATAATGTTGTATTTTCCAAAAAAACTAATTTTTTTAAAAAAAAATAGAGCACACAACATCAAAAAAAATTTTCTTTTGCACAGTTGATTATAATTAGTGATGGGCAATGATATAATTTTGTACATTACTATTGTTTAGATTTTTCCGATATTGAATTGTAAATTGTACGATATTTGATACGATAAATCGTATCAAAAATATTGAAAATACAAATTTTATGTATAACCTACTTTTTAATTATTACTTTTTAATAGCTATTTATTGATAAATTTGCTTTATCTAGATAATTAAAGATCAGTAAAAACTAATTATATTCAGAAAAATAAATATAGAAACAATATGAATTTTATAAAAAATTAAAACTATTATTATTAAAAATAGGTTTTCAAATAATTAATATATTAATCTTCAAACCCGATAGCTGTATTCTAGTTAATAAATTCATGACTATTGCACTATTATTGTCAATCAAACACAAAAATGTATTTAGATTACTTACGAAATTTTGGCTGGCACTACATGGCGTGTAAATTTTGTTTTAACTCTCTGATAAACGCGAACGAGAGGCACGCAAATAATGTTATAGGCGCGAATGTTGTGCAGTAGATCCTTAAATTGGGTGACGTAATCCTTTTTCGGGATCCTTTCCGTACGACAACGTGCGCTCGCGACGCCACCGTGGCGTCCGCGGGACTGTGTCATAGATAAAAACCGAATATACACATGCCTATATAAACGAATTACATTTCAAGATTAGAACATTCAACATTTGAATGCGTTACGTGTGCGCGGACTTTTTCTCGACATTATGATAATTTACTATTAATCGTTGTCCGTCTGTACGTCTTGTCATTCGTGTAATTCGTCTGTAATATCATTATAGCCCATCGGTTAAGACGAATAAACAAGGATAAAATAAAAATAAAATAAAAATATTACAACACGTTTAGCATTAAATAATTATAATTTAAATTACTCATCAGCCGTGTTCAATAGGAATAACACGTGTATTAATAATACCTGTGTCAACCATCGACAGTGTATACGTGTTGTTGTATCTGCGAATTTAATAATATGTATCTGGATCGGCGACGCAGCAATCGCTATTGGGTAATCGTGTGCATCCTTTTTGCGACTTGGGACTTAATCATCTGCACGCCCGTCACTACGTTTACCAGAGGTAATCATTATCATCCATTATGTCCGTAAATATTGAAATGAAGTTATAATATTGCATAATTTACTAACATATTTTTATGGTAAAAGTCAGTTTTTAATTTTCGGCAATAACACAATAAAATATACAGTTACTTATTACGTACAATGTAATGTGAAGATAATATAGTTTATAATATTTAACCGATTTAATAATGTTATATGAATTTGTTTTTTGCTTATTTATATTGAAAACATTAAGTTTCAATGTATGGCTTATCTGTGATTTGAAAGATACATATGTAAATGTACAATTTTTTATAATTATTTTCACAATGTCGTATTTTAAGTATTCAGAACTATATTTGTTGTTTTTGGTCAACATTTGTTTCGAAATACTTCATAATAGAGTTTTGTTTTATTACAGTTTTTATGAATTCAAACTTAACTACATTAAGTGTTAAGCACTATAAAGTGTAATGTATTCAAAACATTTCTATAAACAAAATATTGTCAGCATTATTCGAAGTATGAATTTTACTATTTTATTGCCTGGAAATAATGCAAACATTTTTTTTTCACTCACGAAGCATTTCTTTGGCTAATATTCTAATAATATATGAATATAAAATATGGCATTTTTCTGTACCAAACGTGCAACCTTATTATAAAATTAATACTTCTTTTCAATTTTGATTCCAAAAAGAATAATGTATTATTTGCATACATTTTTTCTATTACAAAAATATGTTTTTCATAAAAACATAATTATATTCTGTAAATTCTATAATTTCTATATCTTCTTTCAATACCATTAAGTTTTGATTATCCACTGAATCAGTACTTTTAGGATCTTAATCTAATTTTATATTTTGACGTGTGCCGTAGTTTATAATTTAAAGTTCATATTCAATCATAGAAATTTTAATTTCTTAATAATCAAGAATTTGTTATTTCTAACATATTTTGACTGTTGATATGTGATTTAAAATTATTAAACTTTACATGTTATTAATTTCAAACATTTAATAAAATTGCCTATATAAAACTCCTTTAAGTTAAAACTTATTTTTTATTTGCCTTTCATATTTTTAGTTCTATCAACTATTTAATTTAAATAAATAAACTTTTAATAAAATAGTATTTACAAGACATGCATTTATGTAATTTTAATAAACTCATTGTCTAACTTTAATTTGCTTACTTTAGATCATAATTTTCGGGTTATGAATATGAAATATTTTACTTGAAATTTTCACTTTTAACTATTTAAATCTTGAAACTTTCATCCTTTTAGAAATATTTTTTTTTTAAAGAACTTTACTAAGAATTAATAAGGATAAATCATTTATAATTTATAATCTACTATGTTTTTTTGTGAAAAAATTCCTTTTTGAAGTACTGATTATTTACTTAAATAAAATAAACATTATTTTGTATCAAAATATGATTTGATTTTCCTTTGATGTTTACAAATAATATTGTTAGTAGATATTTATTAATGATAATAAATAAATAAATAGGATGTTTTTGCTATAAGTTATAATTTATAAATTATGATAATAATTATACTATTGTATTTAAATTTAAAAAGCCATAATATATATAGAAAAAAAATAGTGATAAATATAAAACAATTAATAAATAAAAAATAAAATAATAATAATCATAATGTTCATAACCGAAGACATTATTTTATTGAACACTTATTTATAATTATACATTATTATTATATATTATTAATAATTATAGAATATTAATTATACATGAGTTATGAAATGTTTATAAGTTCTGAAGCTTTATTTTTATTTTTAAATAAATTACTATGTAATTTGTATAAGTATTGTGTAATAAAATTTACACATCATTTTCTACTTAGGCAATTAGATATTTATTACGTGTCTCATAATTTTATTTTTACTTTCATCAAAATGAAAACTTTCGTAAAAATTTTATGAAATATTTAAAAAAAATCAATTTCATGAAATTATAAAACCTTAATTCTAATTCTATATGCAAACTTTTATAATATAAAATAAATATATAATTGCATAGCAATTACAATATTACAACAATATCGTCTAATAAGTGATATTTTTACGCTAATTGTATATTTTCTGCTTGAAGGTATATATTTTAAAAATTAGATTTTTAACAAATTTCTTTTATAGTTACATATTATTGCATTTATCTTGTACGATCAATAATTTGATATTATATTCATAAAAATGTTGCATTTTTCGAAATAATAGTAATTTTTACCGTTTAGTTATCAATTAAAATATGGGTTAAAATGTATTGAGTTTTTAAAATGTTACTATTCGAAACTATTAAATGATTTATCTATAAACATGTACATGAACCAATCACAATTCATTGATTATATTTATTATTACGTACTAAGTAGAACTACTAAATTTTTCAATCCGTTAAAGCTTTAATTCGTGTTAAAATGTTGAAAATATGAATGATAGTTGCATTAAACAATACAATAATAATATATGATTTAATTTACTAATTTATTATCTTATATTTTTAATTAAATATGATAATATAATTACGCACTAATATTAAATGAAAATGTTTAATCGAAACAATGTTTCCCTCGATTTAAATAATGAAGACGGTTATATAACTGTCTTCATGATTTAAATATAAAACTATATGGTTTTAGTAAAAAATAATAGATAAATAATGTGATTAAATTAAAATGTATACATAAGTCGTGAAGGTAGATTAATTTTATTGCATGATAATTTTATAAAATAATTTAAAACAATAAATATATTCTATACCTATGCTACTAATTATGGCTGTGTCCATAATTGCCCAGGTATATTTACATTCACATACACCTAATACTTTAACTTCAATGTCATCCATCATGTGCATAGTAATCAATATTTACATATTTTCAGTAATATGTTGACAATTGTTTTTTTTTTGTTTTATATGTGGATTAAATGTGCATAATGATATAATTTTGCAGTATATCATTTTATAATAATTATTGTACATTTTCATAGTACATAATTTTTTAAATATTTCGTCATTATATGGCCGTAAAAGAAATTATAATCGTTAGTAATACATAATAATTATATAAACGTTTATTGAATACCTCATAACATGGCTGTCGGAAAACATTTGTGTAGCACATTATATTTTAAATATAATAAGTTACTTAACTTTAAGTATTGTATCTGTGAAAGCACTTGATCTAAGAATGAAGTATATAGTACCCGAGTTAAACGTGTGTGGACGCATCATTTTCGAATGCTCGATAATATATATAGTATGTTATTATATATTGGAAAAAAAATATTATATTTCATAATTTTTTTTATTTCTCTTTTCAGTGGTTGCAATTATTCAATTACTTATTTTATCATCAATATTTTTATATTTATTTTTTATTTATTCGAGTTGACGTAATAATTTAATTTATTTGATAATATTGTAAAGACGATTGTAGCATACGATATGATGATAAAATTTTTCAAAAATTTAATAATATTAAAGCTTACTCACCTATTTTAACTATTCTTATTTATGATAAAGTATTTAATAACGAGTAATATACTCGCTAGTCGCGCTTATCGAAGTTATTATTTTATTATTTTTTCTAAATGAGTTATAATTTAGCCCATGGAAAAATGTTTCATGTTACATAATATCTGTTCACATACATAAATAACTATATATACATATATAATGTTAAAAATATAAGGTGATTATTTATCCATCATGAAGTGATAAATTATTTTTATTTAATCCAATTAGGTATATAACATATATTCGTGATTTAGACGTATTTTTAATGAATAAATGTCATTACGCCTTGATATGATGACATTTTTGTGTATGCATCTTTATTTCATCGCTCAATGTAAATCAAGTTATGATCATCATATTTATAGTGATCTTTTTCGTATAAAAAAAATTTATTTTTATATTATATTGTCTAATATATATATTATATATTATATATTTATTTTATATTATATTATGTAGCATATTTATATTGAATTAAGGATTTATGATTGATGTGTGCCATATTCATTATAAATTTTATTTTTGGTTACATTTTTTCCCCAGCCTCACACAAAATCGTTATAGGTATCTATTCTTAATCAACCTAGTTAATGTTTCGTAAATTAGTACATTATTGGTTTGTTATAAAATACAGTACAGGTAGTTTCACCAAGAAAGGTCGTCGTTGAAAAATTCACTCATAGCAAAATGTTGTTATTTCATTGAGCAGATATGAAATTGGTTTCCATCACGTATATAAACGATCGTCTACAGTTTACTCACTTGAAGTGCAGTGCATTTTTTACGTTTCCTAATATGAAATAAAAGCATGAAATGTTAAAAAATAACAGTGTTTGTAATTCATCATCAAACATGTTTAAATATCGACTGAATTATCACAGAAAAACATATTACGTGATTAATACCAAAATGTGTGCTATGATTTCGTTAATAAACAATAATTATTTATGATAGTTTATGCTGATTGATATTAAGGTAAATATATTTATACATTTGTATTAGCCATCTTAGCCATCTTTCGAAATAAAACTGAATACGCGCGGACCACTATCAGCTATCGTAATTCGATATTTTATATGTTGAACTTTTGTAATTGATTCGTTCGGACCTCACGTCTTCACCGTTGAAACGAAGCAGACCGGGGGTATACTGTAGCATAAAAAAAAAATCACAACAGTAATTTAAAAAACAAAGAAAACTGCCATGATTGGTTGGCCACGCAGTACTATAATGTAAAAGCCATAACCGATAGTTTCCCATTGGAATTCCGGCCCTAAGCTCTCACAATACGAATCATTATATACTTTTTATTTTACTTTTATTTTTATTGTTGAAGGCTGATTGCTTAGCGACGCTATTCGCTTCCGCTCTGTTCGTTTTGTCTTTGTTATACATTAATGGAATATCGCGATCCCACGCCAAGGGTGGTGCGTACGATCAAGATAAATCATTTAACGACGACCATGGAATACGGAAACAAATTGTTATCACTTATAATGTCTTAAGGACGACAGATTTATTCGAAAAGAAATAGATAAAAAAAAAAAAGAAAAAAAAGAGGTGGACGACGGAACGTACATAACTAAAATAACAAATACTTTTAGTTTTGTGCTATTGTTTGCAAGAGACCGTTTTCAAAATAGAAATAAATAATAAATTAAAACAATAATGATAATAGTTACACGAATAATAATAATTCAACAAATCAAGTATGGTGAAAATATAATGTCTAAAACCGAAAATCTAATGAGAAAACCTTAAAAAAACAACAATTTTCAATTGTCATCACATGAAATCATCCAACAACAATGTGCAATGAAGTAAATTTATTAAATTAATCTTTGAAATAAGTGTACGTCAAGCTATATTAACTGTAAATGTACTAACTTTTTTTTACTTTTTATAATCTAATTAGAATCTGTGTACATTTTGAGTATATGACCATGCATAAATTAATATATTCTTGAAGATGTCTTGATAATTGCACATTTTTTTTGTAATTGCAAAAACAAAATAACATTTTTAATTTTACAAAGATATTAATTCAAATAGTTAAAAATATAAGTATTAGGTCAGGACTAAAAATGTAATACAATATTGGTGATAAAATTATATGTTTTCTTCGATGTTTACTAAGATTTCTGTTTTCAAGATAAACATTTTTGATAAATAAGTTAATTTTATGGTGATTAAATATAATAATATTTTTTTTAAATTTTCATTAATTAAAATATAATAACTGATTTGACGAAATAAAATATACAAATACTATTTTTAAATATTTTGAAAACAATTTGAATCTTTGGTTACATAAATTATTTTTATTTTTTTATATTTTGATAATAAATTGCAAAAAATATGTTAAATAATATGACGATATTTACGTTAGCACATTTATTTAGATAAAATATGGTATTTTAATACCAAAATAAGATTTAAATAAAAGTTTTTTCCATTAGATTATATTAAAAAATTACTTAATAGTAATTTGATTATTTATTTTTTCTTTATGAACATTTATAAATGGTTTTAATTAGTAATTCATAGTTATTATATGGATTTATTTTAACATAATCGATAAAAAATATATTTTTATTTCTAACTTTTATTACTAACTTTTTATTGTTTATAATATTTATGAAAAATATTATATTTATTATAAAAATTCGGTTACTTTACTTCCATAAAGAATACTTTATGTACCATTGTGTACTTGTTAATTTCATATTCAATAGTTTTAAACAACGAGTGTTGCCATGGCTATAGAAATTGTTGTTTTATAAATTATTATTTTAATCGAAATGTATATATGGAAATAAATTATTCACATACATTTACTTAATACATAAATACTAATATATGAATAATTATTTTAGTTTATACAATAAAATGGTTTCTATGAGCATTATTTTAATATATTTCAATAGTTATTTTAACAAGAAATATTTGCTATATCATATGATAGTTACACCATAAGCAATATATTATTTTTTATGATTTATTATAATTGGTGACGTTTTAAATATATTGTAGAGTACTTACTACTTTATTGTTTGGCTTTACTTAAAGAGCGCAGAAAGTAAGGTAAAAGGGAAAAAATAAATAAAATAACTTGCAATTCAATTTTCGCATTATTTATATTAACTCAATTACCAGCGAAAATATTTTTTAATGAAAATATAATTGATTAGACAGCATAGAGACAATGTTTGTATAAAAATGCGGTAGTGTTGCGAATCAAACATTTTAATTATAATTCTGCAACGTTTGTACCATCCGTTTTTTTATTTTTTTGCTTGGACATAAATATTTTAATACAAGATAAATTTGACCAAACTTTAAAATTTTTGAAGATTTGTTATCGATTTAACTTAATTGTTTTCGAAATAATTTTTAAATTGTATGACCTATCGTGGATTTTTAGTCTTATGTTACTTACCTTTAGTATGTATGCAGATTCGTATGGCAAAAACAACACACAAATTTTAAATAAATGTATAAATAAATTAATAAAAATACATATAATATTTAATTATCTGTGATATATTTTATAATCCAAGTGAAATTTCCACAGTTACAATTTGGACTGATCTTCAGTTTCCACTTATACATCATATGTCCGCATTTTCCGTGTCCAGTTCTTAGTCGATTAAGAAGTATCCAATCCTATTGTGAGAGTTCGAACCCTTTTACTCTTTATGTGGTAAACTATTGTCAAATTTTTACGTCAAACCGTACTATTCAGTCATTCTTTCTTTCATTTATCCGAACTGCAGAACTGTGACTGAGTTAGTTTTCTGGCCTTGATCCATGGTATTTTTCTTGACTTTAGTTTTATAACAGGTGTATTTTTCAACTTTTTGTAGATGATTGAGTTCTTATTTATTGAGTAGATATTGGTCTTAATAAATAGTTTCATTAATTCTTCATTCCTTTTGGTTTCTGGTGGTGCTTTTGTTATTTGAAAATACCAAAAACCATGGATCGGTATTAATTGTATCACTCCGCTCATTAACATTATGGCGTTGTTTAAAACGTATCCACTTTTCCTGACTTCACGTTATTTGACCAAACCGAAGCTACTGTGGATAAAACTAACGAGATTGTTGCCGTTCTCAGAGAAGTAGCATCTGTCACCTCTCCTCAATCCTATTCCAGCTAGTTTCGGTACTAGGTTTACTCTTGTTCTATGTTTTTTCTATATTTTCTCAATATGGTTCCTTAATAATAACGATTGATCTAATGTTACTCCTGAATATTTTACTGTTACGTTATGATTTACTTATGATAAACTGAACATAGAGTAACCTGTTTGCTTTTTTATTATTTAAATGAAATCCACAAAAACTTCTCTTATCTATCTGGGTTCGATCTTATCCATCATTTGTAAAAGTGATTTTTGAGATGTTAAGGTCATTTATTAGAGTACTTTCACTTTTTTCCGTATCCTGATGACCAACCGAACTTGTATCGGTTGGTATTTAACATTTCAAACGTTAAATACCTTACAAATATTTTTAATTTAAGTATCTTTTCCGTTAATTCACTACCGTTCGATAAATGTTCATCTATTGCTCTAAAAATTGTATCTTATTTAATCTAATCTAAATAAAATTAAACTCATAGTCTAATGGTTAATGACTATTAACCCGAAGCAGAAGGTATCTGGTTTTGATCTTTTATCGTAACTAAAGTTATTTGGTTTTTTTTTTCAAAAAATTTGAACTTTAATTTTAAAAATGCTTAAAAATGTATTACTTTGTATGTGAACCTAAAACCTCGCTGCGCGAGTAAATCACGTATATAGACCATAAATACTATACTATAATTAAACGATAATTCACAAAGTTATCATTTTATAACACGTAATAACGTAGATACGGTTAAAAAAAAATAGTGGTAGTGAGTAATGGAGAAGGTCCTAATTGAAATTCTAATACAACCATACGTGTTCAAAATATAGTCACAGTAATATTACAGGCAAGAAAAAATTTAAAAAAAATGTCATTATAGATATGGTTCATGAGTACAGTAAGACACTATGTAGTCTACATACCTTTCAAGTTTGTAATTAAGTTTCAAAGTACTACATAGATAATAAGCAAAATTATAACCAACACATTTTTTAATTAAAAAAATATCGATCTTATGTGTTTTTTTTAACATCAAAATATATCTAGCTTAACAAAAAAATCACACGCTTTCATCACAAGAGTTCCAAATTTTACAATGGCTATTTTGCGTCCATAATGAGAATTGCATTATTCTTACCGAGTAATTAGTTAAAATGACATTAGCATTTTTGTAAATAAATAAATATATACTTATTTGTTGTCAGAGAAAAATAATTTCTTAAAATATTGTTTAAAAAAAGTAAAAATTAGTATTTTCATGTATACAAATTATTCATGGTTAATATTTTTCGTATAGGTTATATAATTATGATATTGAATACTTAAAGTTAACCAAATATATAAAAGAAATATTAATACATTTCTAATCATTGATTTTTTGCGAGTCGTTTGAGTTGGAACTCATCTATTAAATGGCGTGTCAAAAATCAATATTGAAATTGATCAAAAAAAAAAAAAAATATTCAAATGTTTGATCTGTTCGTAATTAATCATTGCAACATTATAAACCACTTCTAGGAAATGGAATAGTTTAGGACTAAAAAATATTTAATTTGAGCCATGTTTCCGACCGATGTATAATACCATACTGTAATTGTGACGAGTTTAAGAATAATTTTTTTATATTTTCATTAGGGTTTCAGTATAGATGTATAATTTTATTTATTATCATAGTAAAATTGTGATGAAAATTAATGATTTCTGCATAAGATCCTTAAAAATAAGGTTTCAACTTCAAATCTATTGTTTAAAAAAATGTTGGTGTTTTATTAAAAATAACTTTTTTAATATAAATAAATTCATATTTAAATACCTATGTATGTATGTTTTTTACTCATAATTAATAATTATTATTGCTCTTTACAGATAGTGGAATACCATTGGTTTAAAAATGAAATATGACTATAAATCTTTACGTTTTTGTTATGAGCATAAGAATTAAACGCTCCAAGCTGGGTAAATTTTGTTCAATATTTTAAAATAAAGTGTTACATTAATCGATAAATATCGGTTGAACACAATAATTGGCCACATGTTCGTATTATGATATCGAAGCTAATACTAATTGCCGATATACTCGTACGATTAACTTTTAATATCAATAAAATTAAACGTCACTGAATTGCGTAGGTATATAATAATTAATATAGAGCTTTTTGATCTTGATAAAATAAAGTAATACAACGTTCAAACGAATTATAAAACCGTCTAAATAAACCTCTTTGATTATTAATGATTTTGATTTAATATACGAAGATAAAGAAAATTATGCATAAGTTACATACGAGATAATCGTTTAAGGTTCATCGCTATAACTCGTATTTATTGTAATATTGTCTAATTAATCTTACTTAAAATACACTAACAATATAATTATTAATTTTGATCACTAATTAGTAATTTATTTTGAAATAAGCTTTTATAACAATTAAATAAAAATATTTTAATTTATGAAAACACAATGGAGACTTTATGGTTATTCTGTGCGATCTGAATAATAGTGAGATGAATTATTATACTCTTGCAATATTGAGCTGTAATTAAATATGTGGAATATGTGGACTTAATGAATTTTTATTTTAATGTTTTATGCTTACAGATGACTGTTACTTGCCACCAGATGATGGTAGTTGTGGAATCAATAAATTTACCTTAAAAGTAAAATACTACTTTGACATGAATAATGACGATTGCATAGAGTTCATTTACTACGGCTGCGGCGGCAACGGTAATAGATTTGACTCATTTGATGAATGCGAAAACTCATGTTTATTAAATTACTATTTTTAAAATAAGTTGTCTTCGATTAGAGATAATAATATTATTACGCGTGACTGATGTTATTTAAACGTTGACCTATCTTACGCTTGTGCGATAGTGACACAATCACGTTATCTAATTGAGACATTAAAAACGAAAACTTAAAAAGGAAAATAAACGAAAAATTATAAAAATATTAAAAACCCTAAAAAATGGCATTACCTTGCCAACAAAACCCTTAAAGAAGACATTTATACCACTAGAACAAAAATAGGCCATACGCATTTCTCCCATTTTTACCTCTTCAATCTTGAGAAACAGTCTAAACACTGACAAACAAACACCTCCATATGTCTATACTCTGGATTATGATGAAGAACTATACATCATAAACACCAACAAGGAGGAATCACTAAATGAAGTCAACACAGATATTATTTACAATTTTTACTTACATATTATTAAGTCAACCTATCTAAAATGTTCGGCTAACGACCTTAAATGTCGAAACATTATTATCAATGATAATAATAAAAATAAAAAATAAATCATATATTTATAAACCAAATATATTAACGTTTAAAGTTGACCGAAAGTTTAATTTTTTAATTCAAATATAGTAATCATAGACGTTTGTCGAGTTCGTGGTAATTCTTTTTTTCATTATAATTGATTCTAAAACGTTTTATGACGTATATTATGGCATGTGTATTGATGTTTTTCGCGTTAAAACATTTATCAGGCTGTGGAATCATATTTTGGAGAACATTTGAGATTGTTTGGGCACCCATACACCCATATTGCTTCTGAAATCTGAAAATAATCTATATCTAATGATACCTTATAATAATATGTGAAAACATTATAATCAGAAAAAATATATATAAATAGTGAACACTATACGAATCATTCAGTCGATCTTAAATACGTTTTTACCAACAATCATTGAAATTATTGTAACTATAATATTTTGAATTTTTCATGTATTCACGGTTCAAAACGAAAGAAAAAAAATTGTTCATCACTATACGATCATCATCTTAAAATATATTTAATTTATTGTTACAAATTTTATATTTACTTTCATTAAATTTAATGCAGATTAAAGGTGACGAATGAACGTTACACTCTTATTAAATGCTTTTTTTCAGGCTGTCATTAATCTATAAAATAAATTATGCATATTCAATTGATAGTACTGTACACTATATACACAGCTTAACTTTTTATATTAAATTAATTTATTATAATCGGATGATAATTAGCGTTTGATAGGTTATTAGGTGCATTATATTCACTGAAATCCTTTGACATATATTAATGTGGACATATTCGAAAAATAAAAAATCATGTCAAGGTAGATTTAAAATATTAAGCATAATGCTATTAATTCTATTATAGATAAATAACATAGATGCATTTATTTTATTGTGAAGTGTTTAATATCACACTGTGATGTTATAATATATTAATATATATAATATATATTATATGTAATTGTATTCAATAGTATTTATATTTGTTAAGTATTTTTTTGTATTTTTGATAAATGTTAATCTTAAATATTTTTATAATATATGAAAATAGATAATTTGTCTAAAAATATTTGTATAAATATTTAATCTGTTCATTGTTTATCTGTATATTGTTGTTAAGGGTTAGTTGTTTGAATAAATATTACTGTTAGATAAACTGTTGGTTGATTATTCCGTAGATAATGTTAAAATTCAGATGTTTTTACATTTCATAGTAAAGTTAATTTGTGAACTCGTTAGAATTGTAACAAATAAGAATTTGTAAAAATACAAGGACATAAAATTAGTTAGATATTTATGTGGATCTATCAAAATTTTAACAAACTCCAATTTATCCTTATCATAATTATATAAGTAATATAATATTATTATGTGAAATAACAAAGCATGTTTCGTAACGATTCAAATGTTTTCATGGTAGGTACCTGTATATTATGAACAATTTTGAATTTATATTTTTTCCGTTAATGATCTGTAGACGTATTCAAAATCGCTCCACTTTAGTCATAGGCAATTGTATCATTAATCTGTCGTATTGCAAAAGTCACTAATTGTTATTATTTAGAATTGTACGTGTTATATTGACCATTAGATAGTTATTAGGTATTATGAAAAATTATATTATTTTATTATTGATTTGTACACCTTCCAATTCATATGTATAGATATATTATGTGTTATGTTAACTATTATTTAATTCGTATTTGTATTTAAAATAACCCTAGAAATTAAAAATAATTCCATGTGAAATTAATTAATTAAATTACATTAATTTGTGATTTTGATTGAATTGAAATGTTATAGAAATTGTATAATAATTATACTTGTGTACAATCAATGAATATGTGTGAGCATTTTTCGCATATAACTAATTTTGTTTTTATTTCTGTTCTTTTTAATATTGTTTTATTCGTTTTTTTACTGCCTGTACCGATCATACATCGACTGGTAAAAGGAAAAAGGGGCCAAGTGACATTTTTACTACTTTTCAGAAGAGCATAAACAAGATTTCTCACTATTCTCATATTTAGCAGAAAAAGGGAAAATAAGGTAAGCAACATGGTGTACATAACGGTACGACCGAAAGTTAAAGCATTTAATTATACAAGAACTTGGTGTTCCTCTGACTAGTAATGAGATAGTTAATTTATTTACCATAATTCGTTACAAATGATACTAATGAATATTGTGTTCACCCAACGACAAATCCATAGCTTTTGGTCTCTATTTTTATCTACTTTTTATAATGTTAGTTATAAATAAAATATTTGATAGAAGTTTTATATACAATTAGAAATACACATTTTTCAAACATTATACTATTTTAACAATACTGACATTTTTAAAATTTCCAATAAATAGTTTAATATTGCCATTAATATTTTTAAAAAATATTTTGGGAATATTTTAAAATAAGATCATGTGATATGATATGATATGATTATTTGATTTAATTGGGCGATAAAGATGAAGACTGTTGGAAATGAACCAGTTTAAACTTAAGATGAAGAAACTTAAGAAGAGACAATTAAAGAAGAGGCTCTATAATGAAATGCCATAATATTAGTAGATATTACTGTTAAATCTGAAATAATTACTATTAGTTTTAATTATGTTAATATTTACTCAAGTTTTGATTTAATATAAAATGTTATTTAGCTAATTTTGGCTTTTACTAATCAACACATTGTGTGATAATATCTTCATGTGATTTTGTTTTCAACCGTTTACATATAAGTTGAGTTTACATAATATATTCATTTAAAACGACTGGACCTTTAGGTCTAAACTTCTTCTGAACTAACTGTCTGTTAAACATTTCCGTTATGTGTGTGTGTGTGTGTGTGTGTGTGTGTGTGTGTGCGAGAGAAAAAGCGGACATTTTCAAAAAATGATTGAAACAACAACGGAAATCAATCATGTCTCATTTTCGAAATGATAAAATTATATTCAGGGATAAGAGGGAAAAAATAAAAAATAATAATAATTTTTATAGCTGTAGATTTATGAGGAAACACGTCATGTAGTGTGGAGTGATAAAACTGTTTGACTGGAACTGTATCAAGCAGATGGCAAGATCATTCCATTTATATATATAAACACACATTTTTTTTTCTTCACTTCTCTTTTACTTGTGGCACTACATCACTACTAGCATTTACCCACTTGTGATTGATGACTTGCGGTTTTTGCGAAATATTATTCGTTTTTAAAATAAAATATATTCATTCGTGTTCGTTGACAGCTCCGAGTGTATACGTGCTCAAAGACAAGGCTTATCGTTTCTCCTACTTATATACGTGTGCAGACATCTCAATGATAATACGTGTAACAATGAACGGTGCGGAATCGAAATTTACTTAGTGTGTTAGAGATAAAGTGAAAATAAAAATTGTTTTCGGAGCATATATATTATTTTTGTGTAGCGATGTAAATCAGTTATAAATGGTTATTATTTTATCGGTTTCAATTTTGTGAGTATAAAATATCGTTTTAGTTTAAATTCGATAAATATACTGCTATATTGATTTCGTATTAAAATTTTACCAGCCGTCTACAGACAAATCTATATTTTTATACGTGAATTATTTCTAACAAGACATTTGAGCGATTTAAAGTTTTAAATGTTTTTACCTTGCAATGGCCCAATTACTAAGTTAATTAAAGTTAAAAAAAGTTAATGTATAAATTGTCCAGGCTAAATTGTGTAATTTTTGAAAGAGTTATACATACAAGAATTCAGAATGGTATTCGTGTATTATTAATTTAGTGTTATTAAGACTTAAGTTCCTAAGATTAGCGTTTATTCGTGTAACACTTTTTTTTTTGTCTATTTAGTGCATTTAATTTTTAATTGCACAAAAATAACAAATTAATTTTGTTTTACATTATTTTGTACAAGTATTACAATAAATTAATGTGTTATGATAATGAAATATAGTAAATAGCCTGTTGAAATTGGTATAATACATTTAAGTAGCACACTTAATAATGTGGGGTAAAATAAAATGACTTCTTTTATCTCAAAACTTATTTTTAATTGAATATAACAAATTCATGTGTTATGGTTTATAGCTCATTATAAATAACAATAAGCTTAAAAGTTTAATTATAATATTTATTAATTTTTAAATTAATTATACAAATAGGGAATCGGTCATTACTAAAAAAATTTGGGATAAAATTATTCGATTATATCATATACAGATTTTAGAGTGAAGGTTGAAATTCATGGTTTAGACCGGTTAAGTTGTAATATTTGAAAATTTTATATTTTGAATTGTCATTTTGACTCATCAATAAAAATAATTCTGAAGAAAAACTACTAGAAATATAGCCGACATTTAGAAACTATTTTACTGAAACATGACGGAGAACGAGTCGCAGATTTCGGTGATAACCGAATTGACCTTTATGAAACTGTAAGCATAAAACATAATTGGTTACATGCATATAATGTTTTGGTTCAGAATATAATGTGTGACAAGAGTGATGTATCAAGTTATTATTTATACTATATATTTTTATCTGTTATCATTGATTTTAATAAAATGTTCATAAATATAAATATTTAAATATATAATATATATGTCATATATTCACGTATGAATGAATGTTTATATTTTGTGCTTTATGATTGTAAACTTTCAAGTTTAGTGCATAGTAAATAATCAAAAAAATAATAAAAATAATCATTATTGTGATTATGCAGATATTTGTTATATGTCATACCAGTGTGTGACATACGATTTTTGTATGCGATCGTAATATTTATTATACGTTCTATATTCATGGATAACCGTAAGTGTACCATGTATGAAGTACGTTGTAATCGCATCGATAATGGGTCCGACGACGATTCTTGAGCGTTACGATAGGAGTACGTCTTATAATTTTTGTCTAAAATTGATTCCGAACAGCTGGTTACGGTCTTTGACGAGTAATTAAAAATTTCACAATTCATACATGTAAGTTCTGTTATTTTTATCGGATGCACCCGAAAAGATAGACTAATCACTTCTCTGAATACTAACAAAAGTAATTCTGTAGAATTGCAGGAAATTGTTCATGAAATTAATAATGGCGTAGACATTGTACAAATAAGTTTTGTTCCCATAGTATCTGTTTTTGTTAATTCGGTAAATTAAAATATTATAAAAACAATGCAATGGTTTAAAAGTTTTTTATTTTAATTAATATTATTTTATTTATTAAAGATTTATTTTAAATTATCGCAAAAAAAAAAAATAGAGTACTTTTAAATTTTTTTTTAAGAAACTCTTATTTTAACAAAATTCTTTTGTAGCCAGTTTTATTTTATTTATAATATTTATGATTCAATCAGATTTGATAATGTTGATTGATATCTTTTTAGTAGGGCGAAACGTAGAATGTATTGTTTTATTTTAAAATTAAATTTGGAATGCTCATGTTACTTTCTACTATATTGACTTAATTTGTTTATCAACTTTAAAGATAACTGTACATTTAGTTTTTATTTGAAAAAATTGTAAATAAAATTAATACATTGAACCGAATTTTATTACTTTAGGAAGTTGAAATAAATAAGTATGGTTATTAAATCATAGTAGAAAAATATAAAAATCAATTATACTACCAAGTATTATAGATATATGTGATTTGTTATACTATTAGAATAAACGAATATAATCTATTGAATTCAGCAAAATCCATTAGATTGAAATCTTCTCAACGTCATAGTGTCGTCTAATTTCTTATAACTGCATTTTGACGATGACAATATGACGTGTCATTATGCTTAATAGTAACAACCGATAGTTATATTCTTTTTTTTTACATTTTTCTCTATGCTCTTACGTATTTGGTTCCACTTTACATGACTAGAACTAATTTCTGATCATGTCCAAACTAGGGACGTTTTACAGCAGTTATGTATGGTGAGTTGTGCGCGTTTCGTCGATCACCGTGTGCGTTTTTTATTTGTGACTAAGTTAGGAATGAACATTTTTTGGTAATATTATTTTTCAAATATCCACCTCAACTCTGTAAGCTACCTCATTGGACGACTCTGTTGAAGGTAAGTTCTGAAATGTCAATATGTTGGTGAATATTTAATATAAATATATGTATACATTCATGTACATTTAATGTAATAATATGCCATAACAACTGATCGTATACGTTTTATATGAATTATACTTTTATACCAAAGGAATGTTTTCAATTAACGTAAACTGTCGAGTAAGAAAATATTAAGAGGATATTGTAATTCTAAATTCGTTGTTTACATATTCAAAAATATTTGGTTACAGATGTTCATATTTGACTGAATCGGGATTATTTGTCTTAAAAACATAATTCAAGTATTAATTTTGTAAAGAATTTATTTACTTTAATGTAATCCAAAAACGTGCTTCATCGTACATTATAATTTGTCAATACTTGTTTTGTTTGAATGGACAAGATGTATTAATTTATTTTTTTGTAAATCAATTTTGCACTTCTGAAACCTATAATACATTTTCAGCTCAATTATTATTAAATTTCTAAAGATATTCTATGTTATAGAATATAATTTTAATTCCGTAATCTCGTTTAAAAATATAATTTTGAAATTGTACATAGAAAAAAATATTCAAACAGATGAAATGTTATTTTGCTAAAAATAAATAGTTATACTTGTATTACAATTCAACTATACCTACAAATAAGTAGATTATTTAATACAAAAATATTGACATCAGTTAATATTTATGTTGATTGTATTGTTTTTTAACAAAATCATGAGTATATTTTATGTAATCAGATTATAAAGTTTTATTTTTATAAACAATTTAGTATCAGTAATTTATTTGTAATGAATTTATATCTGAATAAAATTTAAATTTTAAATATTACATTAATATTCAAAACATTGCTTTTTCGTTGTTAACTGTCTCATAGAAAATTTTAAATCACAGTTACACTTGGTGTGAAAAATATTTTATATAATGTAAGCTCACTAAAGAGTTCAGCAATATAAAAAATGTAAAATAAAATCATGAATAACTGATTATTTTGTAAATAAAGAATAATATTTTATTCTAAATAGTTTTAGTTCGAATATGAAAAAAAAAATTCTAAATAGTTTAATTAGTGAATACTTGTAATATTGAATTGTATTAAAAAACGATAATAAAAATAACGATAATATTAATAACACTGACGATTTCGATCATGACCATTATAATAATAATAAAAATAATAATAACGATTGTTTTTAATTTTAATTTCTATGTTATTACTGATAATTTAAATTTGCCTATATTATTACCTCAAATAATTAGTTGAAATACTTAAAGCATCCATAACCTTATAATTAATTTTACGCACATATTGAAAAATTATAATGAACTGTCGATATCAAATAAACCACAAATGCTTTAAAATGCAATTCAACCGAAAACTACTTCAACCGCTTAGAATATTCAACTATTATAATATGTAAATATTGAATTCAGAAATAATTTGATATAGCTTTATCAAGTCATATGGGTTTTTATTCATAATAATAACAATAACATTAATAGATTAATTTCTAATATTATGTAATATGTTATAAATATGGAACAAGTAGATTCTAATAAGTTAAAACTTAAAGTTATGTACAAAACATTCAAGTTAAATATAACTATGTAGAATAATCATATACGAATAATTGAATTACGAATAACCAAACAATGTGAATAAATTGTTTAGAATAATGAACTACCGTAAAAATTAATATAACAAATAAAAAAATCAAGAATAATCAAATGAAAAATAAACGAATAAAGAATATTTTATTCGAATAACGCTCAACTCTGGATTACTGTGTGATGGGCAAAATGATAAAAACTAATACAGACGAGAATACATTTAATAATTGAATCGAGTTGACAATGTATATTAAAATGCGATGGAATATAATAATTATGATGAACCAAATAAAATCAATAATATACATTACTTGTAACTCTATGTATAGTTATTAAGCTTACGTCATTATTCTTTTAAAATAGGTATAGAATATATAATGTAAATTAAGTAGATAATGCAATTTAAAAAAAATCACACTATCTTATCAACTTGTTCAATTATAGCATCGTTTTTCAACCCTTTTAGTGTCGTGACCACCAAAATAGGTATAAAATATGGTCAATCCCCTAGCGACCCCCCTCCATTTATATTACGTAAACATATGATTTGAATTTACATTTTGTAAATCAGCGTTTTATTATTTTTGACCAAGTCAAGGTGTTCGCGATCCCCTGGTTGAGAAACGCTGATTTGTAGTATAGTATGGTGTACGTACTGTGCCGCAATAACCGGGTATATTGCGTGTGTCAAACACACAGGCCCATAACCCCAGCCTATAATAGGGATCAATGATAATATTTGAAAAATATGTTGAATGCAAGATAGTGAAACCATTTTGTAATAATAATTATTTTTGGAGATTGAACAATAATTGATTGATTTTGTTTTGTAAGCATTATTGTACATCAACATTTATTTTACGACCTGTATAATCGAAATTCAAAATAGTTTTGTCAAATTTAATTAAAGGTACGGTTTCCCTGCAGATTCGGGGAGGGGGATATATTAATTTTATTTACACACAGGCTCAAGTTAGTGTAGTTGCGGCACTGTGTATGTGGCACCTGGACCATCGGTAAATCGTAAATGTATTGTATTTTATTCACTTCACGCATGTTAATCTATATTTTACTCTGCAACATTGCACGCCTAACGAGGTTTTAATATTATTATAGATCATTATCCTATCCACTGCTGTCCTACTGCAGGTTTTGAATAAGGGATTACTTTAAACGCAAACCTTTTAGAGGTGGTTTAATATCGTTCATTAAAGAATTGAGAATCAAAGATTCTTATGTATCCTACGATAAATCCACAGCAAGTCTCAAATATGATGATAATCTGAACCGACACGCACGGGGAGTGGTTAACAAATCATCCGTTTATTCAGGGTACTCGTAGAGGCAAATGAGATATGGATTTAGTAATTGATAAACATATAAAAATCGAATCTTCTTAATCGGAAAATTAATTTCAATCATGACATTGTGTTTACTATTTTCTACGTTGTCTTCGGTAAGGAATTTTATGTATATTAAAAAATCAAAATCAACAAGGCGGTAATATAAAGAACTTGTTTCCTATAGTATTTTTTTTTTTATTGTAATCCATGTATTATTTATGGAAATATTGGTCGAAAACCATAGATTTTATATGAATAATTTATAAATAATTTACGATTTTTCATAGAAATCAGCAAAATTTCAATGTTTATTAATTAATTTATATTATTTTTAATCCATATTGTATTGTATTTTTGTGTATAACAAAATGTTTGCTAGGTATAAATTAATAAAATTTTCGTATTTATTAATACACTGATTTACCAACGTATAATCAGGAAATTCGGTTTGTTTTTAATGAGTAACACAAATAAAAAATATTCGTGTATAAAATTTTGAATTTTAAATTTAATTAATTAATTTTTAATTACCTTGAAATCTAATAAACACATATGTATGGTTTATAATGTCAAATTATAATCTTTTTTCTGTACTTTAATGGTATTTTTTTTATCAATTTCTTGGTTGAAAATAGACAATAAATAGCTTAGCCAAATAATAAAATATTATTTTTTACTACTAGTTAAGAAGTTTCATGAAATGCGTAGTTATAATCTCGAAATATTTATTGTAAACCGGGTCTTAAATAAATTTTTAATAACATTTTTAAAAGCTATCTAAGATGAAAACTGTTTGTCATAAATAATCTTGTAAATTTCTTACCGATTTCCGGTATAGTCGGTAAATAAGTCAAAATGTAATATTTCTCTGGTAAAATGTTATACAGTATTTACATTAGTTTCAAGTATTGATACATATATATTTAATATCGATAGTACTTATAGTGGATTAAACCGTTTAGTGTTAAGATTTGCATCCGTAACGGTAAACACAAGTTTCTTATCTATATTTGTGCTTTTACATTATCGTTATCTAAATTTTAAAATAATTAACATTACTATGTTGTTTGAATTTCCTGTATATAGGTACAATTATTATTTATTAATTTAAGTTTTAGACTCTTTATTTACTCAGGGTAAATATTTATGTTTTTGTAATACTTATTTTTTCGTTAAATTTCGCTTAAATGTTTGATAATTAATTTAATCTTCCGATTACTGGTAAATCAAACCATAACTTTGATCATATTTATATTAAAATTCAAATCCGTATTATTTATTGAAAACATCTGATATGATGTGTTTCTGAAAATTCTAACTACTTGAAAATATAAAGTCCTACACTTATCGGCGATTTGACCATTGGTTACTAAAGTGTATTCCACTGACCCTCAGGTTTAAATAATGGTTTTGCGATATAAAACATACAAATACCAAAAAATTTCTTTTATATTATTTTCTTATGTTTGTTACGAGTTTAATATACGCTATCATCACGCAATGGGAGAAAAGCATGAAGAAGAAAATTCTAGGAGTTACTATTTTAGGCTGATCATCAATCGACACTAATAATATTGAATTAAAAAGTGTATGATAGATACTGTGAAATCGGAATGTAATATTAGGCACTGGACACGGAGGCTCAACAAAAACAATTTTTGAAGTTAGTCGTTGTCATAAAAGTTTAAAAACCACTGCGTTGTTTCAAAAAAAAAAAAAAACAATGACAGAATTGAGAATTTTTTTTTCATTGTTAATCTTGTAAATTAACTCTTTGATCTTGCATATCACCTAATGTATAACTTTATAAATTTATGCAAAGATACTAACAAAATGCTCTTTCATCAATCACTGTCATTTTTTTTATTCTATGAAGTCATAATGTTCCTTTCTTTTTTTTTACATGTTTGACTTAATTTTATAAGGAAATAAGAAAATCTCATTTTTCACTCCGCGTTTTATTTGAGATTGGGATCAATATAGTAAATAAAAAAAAAAACGTTGTTACGACAGTAAAATTAATTTCCTTCTGTGAGTTCTTCCTAAAATAAACTAATTGTATTCATACATTTGAAATAGAAAATATGTAGTATTTTTATTACAAATACCAATAATACCATGAATTATTGAAGATACGGCTTTCGATATTGTAATAAAAAATTGATAATAAATTATATAATTATTATTGTGATAAAAAATATAATATTAAATAAAAGCGAAGATAAGGTCAGTTATTTGGTTGAGCGTGTAGCATAAACATTGATTATCATAAGAATGAAATAATTTATAACGGTAAAAAACTAAATCTAAGATGTTTTAAATATTTTTAAAAAAATAATTTTGCATCTTTGTTTGGGTTATAGTAGGATGTTATTATTATATTTTTATTTATTTATATATTCCTTAAATACACCCTATCTTGTTACAAATATGATTATCATAAAATACACTAATGTTAAACGTATATATATACTATAGTTGATTTATTCAATTTCACTTGGTTTAGGTATTAATTATTTTTTAAAACTGTTTTTATTATTTTAAAGTACAAACATTTATAATTTTAATTTAAGTGTTAATCGATGTATTTTTTTTTTTTAGTTTACCTATTTTTTGCTAACACAAATAGATTCGATGGATTCTTTACACGTGAGCATGTAACATATAGATGCTACTGACAAAAATATGTATTTTCCAAGTTCAAGCAAGCAAATTTACATTGTTTGGCCATGAGTCATACTTAAGATTAGAGACCGGAATTTTATGCATTTGCATGTTCATACCGAGTGTATGTACTTATACAAGGATTCGAAATGTGGGCGATTCCGAACCAACTGATTCCATAGATCAAATTTAATTTTGCATATAATGGCATATTTTTACATAAGTGCATATAATGTATATATTTTTTAAAATCATAGTAAATAATCAAATTATTTCATGTTTTAATTTTGGAAATTGAAATTTTTAATTACTATTAAAACGGTATAGAATTTTATTTTTTCGAGTTCAATACCGTGTTGATAAACTATTATCTGACAAATAAATTTTAAAGTTACTTCTTAAAGTTGTGTAAAAATTTAATATTCATTTATTGGTTGCACTGAAAATTTGAAAAGTGGTACACTGATTTAAATTCACCATGTTTTACCCTTTCATGTATTATTGTAGTAGCATGACAATATTGACAATTTTGTCATGTGTAGTAACTAGTAGTGGTGTACATATTATCACGTTTCATTTACGGTTTAGTAAAGTTTTTATTCTTATTTTGCGTAAATTAAAAACAATTTGAAAAAATGTCTAAAATACGAAAAAATATTAAGTGTTTGATAAACCAGTGGATTGAACCATATAATAGAGACACAATTGTATTTACAACTGATGAAAACGTAGTCTATTCGTCATGTATGCAATCGCCAAGTACCGTGTAATAAAAAATTTCAAATCGCACAACATGTTCATACATCTTTTCATACTGATTCCTTGAAACGAAGTTTAAATAATAAAAAAAACAAATGCTATTGAGAAATGTTTACAAATCTAATACCAATAATTTTAATGAAGATCTCTGTTTGAGCTAAGTAGCTGCCAACATACCATGGTTTAAACTTCAAGTTCAATTTAGAGATTTCTTGCAAAAATACACGAATCAACATATACCAGACGAGAGTTTACTTCGAAAATCTTATCTCAAGCCATGTTATAAAAAATAATAAAAAACATAAGAGAAAAAGTAGGGGATTCGTATATTTTTTAATTGTAGATGAAACAACAGATATTAATGGTACCTACATAGCTAATCTTTTAATAGGTGCGTTAAGTAGTGAAAACTCTTTCAATCCTTTTTTAATTGCTAGTAAAAAACTAGAAAAAACAAATCATTCAACTATTGCACGTTTTGTCAATGATAGCTTAAGGATTTTGTGGCCAAGTGGTGGTAATGACGAAAAAGTTTTGCTATTATTATCAGATGCAGCCCCATATATGATAAAGGTAGGTAAAACATTAAATGTATTTTTCCCCAACATGATACATGTTACATGCCTAGCGCATATGTTTCAAAGAATTGGTGAAAAAGTGAGAGAATTATTTCCAAATGTTAATACACTGGTAAATAATTTAAAAAAAGTGCTCTTAAAAGCTCCTCATCGTGTAGAAGTCTACAAAGATGTTTTGCCAAATGTAGCCTTACCACCAGAACCTATACTCACCAGGTGGGGTACTTGGATTGAAGCAGCCACCTTTTGTGCTGATAATTTTGAACAGCTAAAAATAATTATCATTGAAAAATTGAAAGAAAAAAATGTGGTCAGTATAAAAAAATGTGAAGATATGCTTAAGTTAGAGTCTGTTAAAATTGATCTTATATATATTAAAACTAATTTTTTTATACTTGTTAAAAGTATTAAAAAATTAGAGTCATCTAATTTACCTTTGTTTGATGCGACAAAAATTATTAATGAAACTATTTTAAACATGGAAATGGTGTCCGGAAATAATGGAAAAATTATTAAAGAGAAAGTTTCTGATTTAATACACAAAAATGGTGGTTTTAAAATATTGAAGCAAATATCAGATGTTTTATCCGGGAAAAAAGAAAGTTTTTTACCCCCAAATTTTAAACCCAAGATGAGTACTTGTATGAAATATGCACCTATAACATCTGTGGACGTTGAACAGTCGTTTAGTACTTACAAAATGATATTAACTGAAAAAGAACCAACATGACCCCACAAAATATGGAAATGTATATTGTAATTAATTGTTATGAAAACAAAAAAATAATAGTTTTTTTTATATTTAAATATTTTGTTGATTAAATTTGATGTTAAAAGGTCCAAAACTCTAATTTTGTTATATTTGTTATGTTATAAAATGTAGTTACACATGTAATATACTACATTGTAGTTGATAAAATAATATAAATTTATAATGCATATTTGAGCATATTTTTCATTTATTTGTACATATTAATGCATATTTTGACCCTTTTTCTTTGCATATTTGCATCATATTTGTCACATTTTTAGTGCATATAATTTTGGTCTCTACTTATGATCATCGCAAAAACCATATGAATAGGAAATTTAAACCTTTTGTATTGTGATAATTACAAATCTCAATTTTTGAGATTCTGACGGTATCAATAGAATACGTGGAAAAAAGACAATTTTTCCTTTAAACTTTCCAGTTAAAATGAGAGCTATAAGTATAATATTTGCATATTTTTGGTAATGTATTTGATGATGACCATGTGGAATCACATGAAATATCAGCATATAATGTTTGAACATCAGGTTTTTGATCTATTGTTAAAAAATTTTTTAGTATTATTTACAGTGGTTCAAGTGCTCTTTGGAGAACATTTGCTTCAGTGAATTTACACGTTGATTGTTTTCATGGCATACTGCAAGATTATGTACTGTTTGCACTCTGTACTTGTTCTCGATATTAGTTATCGCAGAAATTCATCACACTGTTCTCGTGATACTTGTGTATGACTCTCTCTTGTTTTGATTTTGTTAGCTGTGTTTCTTGCCATGATAGATCTTGGCCGATTGAAGTTCTTTTTCAATACGTTTACGTCATGCCACTCTGATACTCCGATTGTGAAGGTTATATTTTTTTGGCGACATTAGAATAGAACAGGAATCATAAAATTAAAAGCAAGCCAATAATACTTCCACGTTTTAAAACATTATTTGAAGTAAAGTATATTGTTACTAAGTTAATAATAAAGAAAGTGTCAATGAAATAACCAACACTGTCGGTTAGAAACTTTTAGAACTTATAGATAATTACGACCCTTTGTCTTGTAATAAACATTTAATTTGTAACATTAAATGAGATATAAAAAATCCTACAATATAATTTCAATGAAATCATACTTTACTCGAATTAAAATAATATTAAATAAATTAAGTAATATTGGAGTCCATTGAGCATAAAACGTCAAACATCTAATTTTTATATATATTATTATATATTATACTATTTGAACAGAACTTTGTATCATTATTACATAAACGTAATTGAACCACCTATTTGAGAAACGACGTAAGTTACGAAATGTCACAAATTTAGTTAAAGCAGTAGATGTATTAATAAATGATAGTTTCATTATGTATGAACATCTAAGAAAAAAAATACAATTGTAAGATGATGGCACTGTAAATAATTTATTCACCGTGTATCATTGGTAGAGTGAAAACAGATTTTTATCGTTTTCTTTGAATTACCGTTTATGAACTTACGTCGTTTCCCAAATAAATGATTCAATTATGGATGGGACTATTTTCCTCCAAAAAGGAGTGTCCATTTTCTTTCAGTGTCTATTTCCCTCCCAAAAAAAAAAAAAAAGGTTGGATTCCATTTTCCTACAAACTTTTTTTTTTTTTAATAAATTAAGTCAATTTCTTCCGAATAGTAAAATAAAAAGCCGACACCAATGTTGTAGTACCATGTACCATATTGTACCATATTATAAAATGAAAATAACAGTCCTTAAAATCGTATCGTAAGTCTAATTGTGAGTCATATTATTCACATTTTAAAGAAAATGTTTTTAGAGAAAAAACAAATATATTTATGTAACTAAATATTATAAAACGTGTTAAAACTGATATTTATTGTAAAATGAATAGCATACATCTGACGAAAAATCTAAAGATTACCGAGTAAAAAGTAAAATAATTATAGAGTTGTCTAAAATTTCTTTTTTTAAACAAATATTCATTCGTTGTAGAAATATTATACAATTATAAAAATATATAGGTATCTAAACTTTATTTTTGATTCATTTTTGCCGATTATTTTATCTGTATTAAACATAAGCATAATCTATTATTTTTTCATAATTTTTTTCTGGTGAAAATGATGAACATTTATTTTATTTTATTTTTTGGATGAAAATGGACAGTAGAGAAAAAAGGTATATTATTTTTGGAGGAAAATTGCTACGACTGTGATTATTATATTATTTTTATTCCTATCAATATTTTCAATTTTATTTTTAATTTTCGTATTCCAGTTTTAATGTGAACAAAATTTTCTTTTCCGTTAGGAAAAAAAGTATTATTCGTGAAACAAAATTCACATGATTATTTTTATAGAAAATAAGCAAATTTTATCATGTTAAAATTTATTTTACGGGTAATACATTTTTTTCGGAGATGCTTATTTTTACAAGAATAAAATCGATATATACGAGTATATAACAAACAGTCGAAGAATATTAAATAACTGTTGGTTCTTTTTTAACTTAATATAGATTTTAAAACAGTTATAGTTAACCATGAGTTTCTGATTTTAATATAGGGTTTTCCACAATATAAAGAATAATGTTTTTCTGTTTAATCATTTTCATTTATTTTGCAGCTTCATACTTAGTTGTAAATTTAACGCTATGTAATTTGTATGTTAATAAACATATATCTTGGTCTGGGATTCTGTTACGAAAATTAAATCTTCTCATTTTCAATACAGTTCAGTGGCGTAGACATGATTTCTGAAAGGGGGAGGATCAAAAAAAGAAAACGACATAACTAAATGGGATGGAAAAATTGAAAAAATCTCTCATCCTCTCAAATTTTTTTTACTATTTTATAATTTATTAAAAAATGTTAGATAGTAAAATATTTAACAATAGGAACAATCTGACGTCTGACGGCACTGCTATTTTTGTAAATGTGGGTACAATTATGAACTATGTTTCTCCACGAATCCATGATAGGTTCAATAAAGTATCAATTATCCCGTGAATTTCTTTTTTTTTTAGGTTTCAGATAAATAAAGAGAATGTACTATGTATACGCGGTGAACTAAATCCGTAACGATAATGATCTCATTCTCTTTTCTCATAACAACGATAGTATCCGATAATATTTTAAAGTCCAGGTTACATACATATTGTTATATACATAGTATTGTCTCTATAAATTATAAGATAAACTATAATAAAGTATAATTATAGTCGTCATTGGCATTTCGACCAAAATACCAAATAAACATTACTTTGCTATAAATAAACGAAAATAAAATTATAATGGTTTTCAGTGTTGACTAAATTGTCAAAATTCAATAGCTCGATAGATTCACATAATAAAATATTTTTTTTATAGTGCATACTATATTATATAAGGAAAAACAAAAAATAATTAAATAATAAAAAGCTAATGGGGGGGGGGATTTGACCCCCACGTCCCCCCTTGTATACGCCACTGATACAGTTCACTGGATATTAATGAAATAATCATGTTTTGATTCAAAGTAAGTATTAAGGTTATATTTTATACTTAAGATCACTAGTTTAATGTGTACATTTGATTGAATCTAATGTTTTAAAATAATTTAATATTATTTCGTTAGTTGCAGTTATAGTGATTCTTTTTTTATATCTATCTGTGCGTGACTATACATTTATTATTATACATTATACAATATATTTACATATTAAGGTATCTGGTTATTTTAGTTATTTTGTGAATTAATCACTTTAGTTTTAGCTTCATTTTAATAAAATATATATGTTTTTTTGTGGTGCGTTACCCCAGCACCCGCACTTTCGAAATCATGAATTTTAATCAAGCAGTATTATGTTCTTTATTTTCTACAATTTTTTACAACCAAAATTACATTTTGTACAACCCCCGAACCTCCCCAAAATTCAGTTTCATTTTACGGGTGCTGCGGTAACGTTACACCAGCACCCGGATTAACTATTTTTCACAAATTTCAACTTTAAACCGTACATTATTATGTACTTTATTTTGTGCAATTTTGTACAACCCTCAAACCCCCCCCTGATATTCAATTTCATCTTACTGGTGTTATCACGTATCTTTTATCATTATTTTATCTAAGATACTTGTATCGATGATACAGTACTTCCTTTTAGGTAGGAATAGTTGCTGTTGATTAACTTATATATTTCAAAAAGAATCAACAGAATATATTAGGTAAGTTCTCAGATATCAAGTTTTAAAATTATGTCAATTATATTAAGTAGGTGCATTATTTTAACAATAGTTAAATTAATCATTTATATATTTATATATTAATATCATATTACATTTTTACATTTGTTAATGAATGATTTATTTTCTGATAAGAATAACAAAAAAAAATCGAAGAGTATCTACATTATATGCAGGTACATCGGTACATGTATATGTTTTGTTTCTACTGAATACAGTGAACATAAGAATGTCAACGCCGATTAGGTATTAGATACTAGGATTGAGCTGTTGGTAACTTTTTTAACACGTGTAAAAAATAAACAAGGTTCAAAGACCGCATGTTAAATATTTTTTTGAATATACATTTTATTTTAATTTAAATGACAGAATCGTCATTTATAACACTTTTAGTGATTAATAATAAAGAACGGTATAGTAAAATACAAAACGTACTCACGCGTTTCATTCTGCTCGATGTGTCTATAAAATACTTAAAAAATATATATATATTAATATAAACAATATAAATATGTTTAAGAAGAGTAATAAGCTAACTAAAATTACAAATACCGATGATTCCCACCTACTGACATCGATGAACCAACTATTAACCAATATCAGTTATATTTATATAATTTATAATGAGTTATTTTTATCGTCAATTTAATTATTATTCAACTAGCTATACCTAATCTTACTTTTTTACTAATTTTTCTCAAAACTACTCCATTGTTGCTTACTGCCTTTTGGCTTAGGAGGGCAGTATACATGTCAATAAACATCGTTTTATATTTGTTATGCCGTAAGTATACCGTAAAAGTTTTTATTATTTTAATATTGTCTGACCAATTTCTTGTCATCATCATAGTTGTAATTTAATATTGTTATCTTAATGTTAAGAATAAAAATATAATATTGCATTTCTAAAAATAGTCTAATACAATCTGATTTTAGGTTGTACAGTAATAAATACTATTTATAACCAATAAACAATGATACTAAGTAGTTGGTACGACGTACGTGGGCATTATGCTACATTGCTACTTTCAACATTGTCGACTAATTCGTCTATTCATAATATTGCGCTTCTACAACAAAATGTATCGAATATTTTGACTCATAGATTAATTTTATTTTAGTAATTTACTATAATTTTGTCTATAATAATATGTGTATGGTTTTAATATGAACTTGAATGTACCTATCGCCTAATGTCTTAATGTACTTCTGTTTTTCAAAATTGTTATCATTTAAATAAGTTACATTTATGTCGTGTATTAGGTATAATTTCCTTGAATTTTTTTGTTTTATATTAAAATATAATTAAAACTTTTGTGTATGACTCTAATAAGTGATGGCAAACGATAATAGAGAAAGAAAACCAAATAATTTAAATGAAAATATTGATGATGAAATTTTAAATTTAAAAGATCAAATTACTTTGGATGGCTATAGTATTAATGTTTTAATAAAGGTATCTAAATAATATAAATATATGCATATATACATATATGCAATGTATGGTTCAACATACCTGCAGCTTTAATACATTAAAGTAAGTATCTATTCAATCATTTTAAATGTGTAGGATCTACATTTTAAACTTATCAATTACCTATAATAGGTACCTACTACCTACTACAATTAAATTAATTAAATTGATTTTATGTACACAAGCAAAAGATTTCTTCTTTTAGAAAATAGTCTAAAAATAGTCAATATATGACTTATAAAAAATAAAAATATAAAATGAAATAGAGTTGTATCCATGATAATTTTGTTTTTTATTAGGTATATTTTGTAATTCCCAAAAAATATAATATGTTTATTTTGGATTTAAAATTTATTTTATGCAAATTTGATCTACAATATTATTGTTAACACATTGATGGGCATTCTGAATTTTGGTTTTTTTTTCTTAAGAACCTTCAGAAACGCAATTAAATATTAATACTATAGCAGTAGTGATTTGACCACTGCTATAGCAGTACTGTCCACCTACATGGTAATATCATAATAATCACACATTTTGTCTTATTTTTTCCGGACACAATATTTATTATATTTGATATTTATTTACGTAAATATTTAACGCACTAACAACTCGATAGTCGACACACAACTGCAACTGGATTACCAAAACTAAATATAACGAAAATAATTATTACTTTTAAATTATAAACAATGATTGTATTATTAGCCAGATTGTTATTTGTTGTACTGTATGATATTAATTTTAAAATGAAAAGAAACAGTTTTCAGAAATAATTGTCAATAAAATTCCCGATAACATTATAAACGGAAAATACTATAAACAGAAATAATTGGTTATAAAATACAATACCTAATGATTCGTTGAGTTGCAGTGGGGCAGTATATCTTAAACATCTTATATTAAATTTTAAAGATTTTTTTAGGAGCCAAATTTTTTTTATCGGTATTTCAAGAAAAAAAAAAATTAGAAAAATCGAAAATTTCAATGGTCTATAAATATTTTGAAAATTTAATCATAAATATATAATGCTAATATAAACATTTGGTTAAAATTTCAAGTCTTTACAATGATTCGCTTTTGAGTTACAGCAAAATCAAAAAATCGATTTAGTCGAAAAGTAGTTAAGTAGTTATACGTAAATTCCTGTTTTTCCGTTACTTTTTCAGGGTATTTTATATTAGTTTTTTACTATTAACCAACCAAAGTATAAACTAGATTAAATTTCCTTTTTAAAGAGGGGCTGAAGTTAAAAATCAAAGCACTATTACTACTCCAAAACGCGATCTAGGACATTTCGGCGCCAGATGTTATTATGGACATTCTGTTGGATGAATTACCAAAAGAAATCTTACCCTTGTTAGACTGGTTTGAAGAAAATTATATCGGTAGAGTTCATAGAAATCGACGTCGAAATGCACGTTTTCCTCCAAATCTGTGGAATGTCCACGAACGAGTTTTAAATAAAAATGATAGAACTAATAATTATGCCGAAGCCACTAATAGATGACTTAATGTTCAAATGAGGGTTACTAATCCAACACTATGGGCTTTTATATCTTGCTTAAGAAAAATACAGAGTGGTCGGGATACTTTTTATTGCCAGTTAGAAGCTGGTAAAAGCCCACCGAAAAAACAAAAAAAATGTTTGGATGTTGATAAGCGAATCTTTAAAATAGTTAGCAATTATAATAATAGGGACATATTAACATTTTTAAGAAGTATTGCTCATAATTTAAGCATAAAACATTAATATACTACATATTTATTTTATTATTAGAGTGACATATTGATATTGTATTATTAATTTTATATTTATTATTTATTAAGTACGACATTGTCATAACTACATTTAACATAACAGACCTATTTTATTATTTATTTTATATTTTTTATTTATTAAACAGGACATATTGATATTTTATTAAAATTGTAAATTTTTTGACAATATCTATAAAAGTGAATTATAATATTAATTTTATAGAAGTAAATTTGTGTATTATGTAGATTAGTGTAATCCAGTGCCAAAACATACCTCGCGCCGAAACGGTCGCGCCGAAATGTCCGTGTCCATCCAAAACGTGATGACAGACACAAGAAAAAAATAAAATAAAAAAAAGCATACATCATTGTAAAATAAACACGTTCATCACTTCGTTAAGAATCTAAAAGTTTAATAAAAAGTATTAACATAGATGTTCTAGAATATAGAATTAACCTATAAAAAACGGAAAATAATTTAGTACATCATAAAGAATTGAGTTAAATGAATTACCAACAGAAGTTGAAGGTGGTAAACTATGATAATGGATAAAGGGGAAATATTTGAATTTATGTACTCGAATTTCTATGAACCCCACGAGGCGCCTCTGGTTTGAGAATTGTACAAAATAAAGTACATAATACTGTACGGTTTAAAGTTGAAATTTGTGAAAAATAGTTGATCCGGGTGCTGGTGTAACGTTACCGCAGCACCCGTAAAATGAAATTGAATTTCGGGGAGGTTCGGGGATCGTACAAAATTGTACAAAATAAAGTACATAATATATTAAAATAGATCCACTTTTTAGTTCATAAAATTGTGTTGGTTCAGTGTTTTATCGACATTATTATTACCTGACCAGTCTCTCACGGTGTTCTATACACCCGCAAATCTTAAACCCGGATATAGTCGCCAACAATAACTATCAAATTTCATAAATTTTTGTTTTTTATGTTAAATCAATTTATCAATTTATCTTGCCGAATTTGCTTTTAAAATAAAATAAAATTTCAAAATATAATTTTCAAATTATATATAAAAATATTTTTCATATTATTAACATATATTCAAGCGAATATCACATTATTATAACATTAAAATATTATTTTCAAATCAATTTCACTTTACAAATATTGTTTTCAATATGAGTATATACTTTATAGATCTTTAAAAAACAATAATGAAAGTTAAACGTGAATATTTAACTATGAGATTGATATAATTTTAAGCTAACATAATTTTAATTTAAAGAACATTAATAACATTTTATCCCGTATAGTTATTAATTAATATACAATGACAGTTGCTTAAACAAACTATACGATTAAATATTTTACGAATATAAGTTCAAAAACTTTGGTTGAGAGTGATATCACGCACTCGCTCAAACAAGTATACAGAAATGCTTCTTGATATTAACAAAAAAAAAAAAAATTAAATTAAAAAATAAAATTTTAACGATTTTGAGCACCTATAATTTTATAAGTATTTAAATATATGTTTACCACAGTGAATATTATAATATATAAATAAATTAACAAATAAATAAATAAAACTTATTCTGGAGTATTATTATATTTGTAAAGTACGACCGGTTTCAAATTAAAACTTAATCATCAGGTATACAAAGTTAATAAAATGGGCGTATCCGAGTTCGGTCTCAGACAATATTTATAATAAAGGTAAACAAATAATTGATAACATATGAGTTCGGTCCGACTATAAAATTCATAACATACAAGTTCGGCCCGACCACTACAACAATAAAATGTATACTTAAAAGTATTGATACACTTGATAATATTAAAAAATTAATAGATTTGAGTCTATTGATATATGATGATATATATATGACTGACTGTATCATTTAAATTTTTGCCAATCATGTAATTTTTTAAATTTTTTAATAATTTTTTTTATTTATTTACCATATTCCAGTATTCTAATTTCAAAATGAAAAAAATGATACCTCTATTCTAATTTATAGGTAATTGACAGTCCTCTAAATCTGAATAAATGAGAAGCGACATTTTTTTTGTATGGATCCAACTAGAGTAGTACTTGTAAAATCGTGGGACCCAACTAGTGTACTACCTGCAAAATACTGAAACCTAAGTAGACTAAATTAGGGTCTTCGGTACCCAATTAGTAAATGCCGCTGTAAATATGTGTTAATGCCACCTGTATATACAACAATGACACTATGGCAAATTATTTATTTCGGCTTTCGATAACGATAAAACCAAAACTTAAGATTTTAACCATAAGAATTATTCTAAATTTGCGTAGAAAGCATTACACTTTCAAGTTTTCTCGAATGCTTCAGTTATTATAGTTTTATTTTACTAACTACGTAGATCGGTAGACCGCGAAAAAGATGAATAGACAGCATAAATTATACATGGAATGAGATAGCCCAAAACGTTGAAACATATTTGCAAAATATAGCACTGAGATGTCCATATATCATATCAGCATATGATAGAGAGAAATTTAAGGAGATAGTTTTGGCGGTAAGTTCCTCGATGGAACGTAAAGCGGGGAAAAAAACTAAATGCAGTATATCAAACGTAGATTCACTTTAGCTTACCGTTATACAATACAAATATGTTTACAAGTATTATGTATTCGTTTATATGCTACGTCAGCGCTGCTAGTTGGTAGTAGAGATTTTAGAGATTTTATAACTATTTGTGAAATAATATAATTAACTTTTAACAAAATGTACATCAAAATACACACAACTTTATTTATTTGTGCTAATTGAAACAGTTCATCTCACTCATTGTCAGTACTTGAATTGGAGGGGTGCGCAGGGGGACGGAGCTTCTCTACTATTTTTTTTTTTTGCGTACCCAACTATATTTTTTCACCGGAACGGGGGGGACGCCACGTTCATCCTAATTGATGTCCAAAATAATTTTTATGTGAATTTCAATTTACGTCAATTTTAAAACGAATTTTACGATTTATAATATCAAAACTATTTTCATAATTAAAGATTATATGATGGTTATGATAATATGACAACGTCGTCATTTCTGGAAAAATATAAATAGCAATGTCTGTGAATTTGGTGTATTATACTTTATACATTGTACGGTTTGTTATTAATATTGGCGATCGACGATATCGGCATTTCGGAAAAAAATAAATGCCCGCACTACGACTAATCTTCGGCCATGGCTCGCACTAAAGAGTAAAAATAGATGAAAATAAAAACCAAATATATGATTATATCATTCGATTCACGAAACTGCCTGATCGCCTACAATTATGTTAATTATTATTTTATTTTTATTTTCTATTGTAACATATAGGATGTTGGTATTGCTATCAATATATATATTATATTTGGAATTAAAATATTTGTTTAGCTGAAATGTGGTATTCAAAATATATGTAAGGTTGGCGGTGGGTAGGGGTGAGGGACGAAGCCACCTACGGGTCTGTATTAAATAATTGCACACGTGGAACACAGTTATCGAATCGTTGGACTGAGTTCCTCTACTTAATTTTTCTCAATTCGAACACTGATTATCATATGATGTTAAGTTTTAAATTATAAGTACGAATAATTTGTTTTTTGAGCGAAATTTGTATTTTTATGTATACAATTGATTACTAACAGTGGCGTATATAGGTTTTCATTTCGGGGGGGGGGGGGGGGGGTGATTATGTATTTGATTTTTGAGTGAAAGGGAAGGAGGAAGCACACTATTACAAAACAAATTACTTTAACACTATAAGACTTCTCGACTGTCTTTACACCATCAGAGAAATAAGAAACTCAATTTTTTTAATAATTTATTATTTTTTAAAAGTATAAAAACTACTGTGATAAACAAATTTTTTATTAGAGTCACTCAAAATTCACTACATATTTTCTTAAAAGAATAAACATACCTATTTTATAAATATAAAATTTTAAATTAGGTATCGCATAAGCAACATTCTCAGTGTCGCGACAAATTTTCGGAAACCCCCAGCATTAAGACATATACATGTTAAAAATAACAATCTTTAACAATGGAGTTATTCATTTCGGAGGGGGCCCGGGCCCCTACGCCCCCCTATAAATACGCCCCTGATTACTAATTTCTAATACTATTATGTACACTGGTTCATAACTGCTAACTGTGTGTACAGCTGCACTAAGAACTGGCAAGCGAAGAAAATAATTTCCAAAATACGGGGGAGGGAGAAGTACCGACGTATACGAAATGTAGACGAAAATTTGATTATTCTATTATGTACATATTACAAACGGGTAAAACCATAAGACGTGTAACACAATAAATTCAATATGGTTTCCGATCAGTTCATACTTAAATTCAATTTGAAATTTTTATAGACCAATATAGTCGAATATTTTCTTACGGGATTGAAAACATACAAAACCAACATATTTAACGGTAACCATGCATTATCGATACGTTATGTAGCGTTAGTAAATATGAATTAATATTTATATTCTTAGTCGTTCTTCCGGTTTTTTTTTTATCGTTTACATATCCTTGTACGTCTTGTGATACACTTCGGACTATGTACTCAGCAAACATAATTTTTTCAATGTTTTTATTTCCACACATACGACATATATGTATATTTATACAATATTTTCGAGAAGAGAAAAAATAGATAAGAATGTAGAGAACAGTTTATTTTCGGAGTATTATGAGTATAGTTCTGAACCTGCAGACCATCCGTGAATGTTTAACCACGTGTGAAAAAAATGAATATAAGTGGTTCATGGTGGATTTCTCGGTGTACACACAACATTTTTGTGTTTTGTTTGTTTTGTTGAACTTCTGCAAAAAATGAAACGATAATATTTTGGCTTCCGCTGAAGTGATTATTGTTTATGTTACCCCCGACTCTGTTTTGTTGATATTTCTATGTGAACTCTGTTTACGTAAAGATATATATATATTTATATATATACAATTATTGGTTTTTCGTGTTAACCGTTCAAATGCAATTGGTCTGCAGAGTACTCTGCACTCTAATTATTACAGTTACAAGTATGTAATTATATACTTATATACTATCAGTATTTAGAAATTTTGCACCCCGGCGCAAAAAAAAAAAAATTGGCGCCCCTCTGGAGGGCCTGCCCACCGAAAATATAGGAAATAGATCCTTATAAACCTTTTAGATATTCTAAAATCAATTCTATTTTTGTATAGTAGGCATGCCACTGCACGCTGTACGCGATAACATAATACGCCGTGTTATTATAAATAGCTAATGTTTATTGACATTATCACAACAAATATTAGGTATATTAATAATATTCTGGATCGTCGATAGCTGTATTGCTATAAATACATTAATAATATATATTAATATATTGATTACATTAACATTAATTTATGATACTGTTATTAAAAAAAAAAAAAATAATAATTTTAAAAGTCCAATAATTCACAAGTGAGCAAATTTCTGACCACAAAATGTTTGTGTCCGAAGCAGTTGTAGTCAGTGCTCCTCTCCTGTATATTATATATAATTATAGAAACAAGTAAAGTACATTATATTAGAGTCTAATATAATACATTTTACTTGTTTCACCTCTTTCCCTCAAAATGTTTCCAAATTAACACAAATATTATCATTTCGATTTAACTATTTACACCGAAAATTATATCATGTGTAATATATACATATACATGACATCAAAATAAGACTTAATCATAAGTATCGATACAAAGGTCAATCATTACAAGCTGAATCACGAAATTCTGAAGCACATGTTTTCTGGGGATGTTGTTTGATTCATTCTTTAGACGTATATATTGAGTGCATAAAAACGTAATATATTCATACATAGTGTAATAGCCGTTAGTTTACGTATATATGCTATAGAACAACATAAAGGCAGTACAAGTGATTCCGGATTGTAAAGCTTTGCTGACAGACAGCTCCGGCTTGGATCAAATGTGGACTTTCATTGAAAGTGATGGAGGTTTCGACGTTAACATTTCATTTGATATTAAGCACATGCACAGAGCAGTGATACGTTTAATGCGATAATCATCGATAAAAATCTAAGAAAATATGAGTGATGTGTGTTTTATTATTATTAGACATCTTTCGCTCAATAATATTCCATGGTCTTATACCCGACATATTTTATCTCCGTCATCGATTTTAAAATAGTATCAGTAACTTTCGATTTTAAAATGGTAACCTTGGACAATAAATGCATCAAATTATCTTTATATATATACTCGTATATATTATTAAAACGTGAGGCGATTTCTTTGGACAGCTATATCTGAAGTTCTACTTGACCGAGTTTCGTGTTTTTTTTTTTCAAATTCAAGTACTTGGTGTTCAGGTGAACAATCTAATAAAAAAAGTCCGAAAATTAGTTAGTAAAAGTTATTATTAGTTAGTTTTACTATAGTTAATTTTAGATTTAGAGTAGCATCGGGCATTTCTATTTCTGATTCTATGTATTATAAACATTATATTTCCGATTTCGTCATTTCACGTACAGCACTGACAACAGAAAACAAAAAAAATGGAATATCAATTAATTCTCATATTAGGTAATGGAAATTATTTATTTCGTTCTGAGGGATATGTAATATATGGTACAAAAGAAAAATATCGAAATATTCGAGTAAGATTTGTTAACTTAGTGATAAATAATTGGGAAATGTATAAAACACTTGTAGTTGGTGATCTTTCGTATAAATTACCTATTTATAATTATAATGATTACGAACATTAACATTACAAGCACAGATTGCGAGTATGCTGGTCACGTCGAATTTATAGCGTTAATCGACTTTATCCAGATAATACATTTTGTGTGTATAAATCTAATGATCTTATTGAATTTATAGATTATGGTTTAGGTACTGTAATATGTATTTTATTTTTTTTAGGCCTTTGACGCAGAACATTATAGTATTTTAGTTTTATGAATGTTCAAGTTAATTTATTCTACCTAAAGAAATAAATGCAAACACTAAAAAAAACACTTTTTTTTAATTTCCTTTACGATGTTCGGTCTTTGGAACAGTTCCTCAAGTTCTTTATTATAATGTTTAATAATATGATAATAATAATAGTAAAATGTAATAAATTGAAACTCATCTGTTAGCTACTTATACGTATGCCTTTAGCATTTTATCATATGATAACATATTGTAATTGTAGTCATAGTATTATATTAATAATACAAATTCAATGTTGTAGTTATAGATTTGATTAAGCACATACATTAAGATATCGGACATTATATTGTGTTTATATTATAAAAACTACTAAATTGTTAATTTTATTTGATTTTCAATGCCTCTGAAAGATAATTTATATATTCTGAAGTCCATATTAGAAAACAGTTGTTATAATTATTATATACTATGTAGTAATACATAATATTTATTAAAAATATTATTATTTGAATATTATATGAATATTATATACATATTATTATATTGTTCACTAATATTTTGTTGTTAAGTGATTAAATATTTAATGATTTTTAAAATGATGAATAGACGTATTGAAAGTATACTAAGCCTAAATCGTGTTATCCGTGTAATTAAAAACAAAGTTCAGTACACAGTAGTTATTCAACAAGAAAAAACGTTTATTGTGTTCGTCTATTATTGTTTTATTCCACTAATAGCTCGTAAATCCGATCATGTTTCGGGATTCTTCTAAACGCAATTCATCATCATTATCATTATCTTCATCAAAATCAGTGAAAACAAAAAGTAAAAATAAAGTGTTCATTACACTAAATCTCTATGCCTTTCTCTCCGAAGACGTTGGTTTTCATCAGGAGCTGGTGTTTAAACTCTTCCCACCCATTCGCATCATTCTAACCGTCCTTCTGTCCCTGAACCATTTCAATTCTAACATACTCATCAGCGTGAAATCTTTTTCAACTACACATTTTTCAATTGTATCTTCTTTTATAAAATTAAAGGGTACAAATTAACCATACTCAAAATATTATAACTTCATTTTATCAATCCATCCAAAATATATATATATATATATATATATTATACATAGTATCAAAAAATATCCATTGCTTTATATTGAATTGATTTAAAAGTTGCCAAAAATAATAGTTAAATGTAATAACAGTAGAAATAATAATTACATTATAGATTACACAAAATCTTCATTAAAATCTGCCAAGTGCGTTTTATATGCAAAGCCACACACAGCGTTCTATAAATTATGTCTTGAATATAAAAACTCATCGCAAATCTCAGAAAAAAAATCTCAACAAACCACTATCAGCTACCCCTGAAAACTTGTTTTTCAAATTTCTCGATTATTTTAAAATTGTTATCAAACATAACTACTTTAATTAACAACAGCATAAAAATATCTGTTTCTGTTTTCAATACCTTCTCCTTAAATTCCTATTCTTCATTAGTCCACTAATTTTACTCCTTATTTCTATACTAATATCTCTCAATTATATTACTATAATAATTATAAATATTAAAATTAATATTTATTATTTTCATTACCATGCCATACCGATCGTACTTTGAGCATTGCGTTGGGATGAGTTGAAAGATTACAACCTAGATTATTCATCAATGTGGTATCTCTCTTAGTGCTACTCGAGCATACCGCACTGGAAAATTACGTTGCAGATGAGAAGTATTCATAAGAACTTTTACACGTCGAAGAATATTTTTTCAACAACGAAAATTAAACAAGTAAGTGTTAAAGAACTTTTAATAAAATTATAAACCATCAATTTAAACACGTGATATTCAAATATAAAAACGAAATATTATAGTTACATATTATTTGTTTATTTATTTATGTTTTTTATTCTCTCGTATTTTTAAAGATTGATTTGTTTTTTTTAATGCACTTATAAAAATACTTTATTTAGATAATTTTAAAGCAATTTAAAGTCCAGTTTCCTATTGGACGTTTGAAATTTTTAAATTTTGTTGACAATCGTATTCTCAACAGCTTTATTAAATACTATGTGCCAATTTAATTTATATATCATATTTTTTTATAATATTTATTGTGTTGTTTTATTTAAAATTATATACAAAACAATTATAACTGTACGTCTATTCACTATTAAATTTTCTTCTCTTCGCTATAACCAGATTAAGCTTGAATATAAGACTTCCAGAAATGCTGCAAATTCTAACTAAGACCGTAAAGCTTATGTTGGATTTACATAATTTAAAACTATTTGAAAATCAAATAACATTAGCAGATCATGATTTTTCTTATACGTCTTTATATTCTACGAAACCACAAAAAAATAGGTGCGTTAACCCAGCACCCGCACTTTCGAAATCATGAATTTTAATCAAGCAGTATTATGTACTTTATTTTGTACAATTTTGTACAACCAAAATTAAATTTTGTACAACCCCCGAACATCCCCGAAATTCAATTTCATTTTACGGGTGCTGCGGTAACGTTACACCAGCACCCGGATCAACTATTTTTCACAAATTTCAACTTTAAACCGTACAGTACCGATGCCGGTAGAAATGTAACAGTGCGCGAAATGACAATGTTCGGCCCGATGCCGATAAAAATGCGACAATACGCGATATAAAAATATTATAAAAAAAGTGATCCTAGCGATCACTACTTATGAATTGTATAGTTTACAACAACAACTAATTGATTGTGTAACTGAAAAAATTGTGTTGAGTCTGGGTCATGTCGGCCTTTTATATCCGTAGCGCACGGTAACTTAAAAATTCTAGAAATTACGCGGCTGTGCCGCCCGCAAACCGGTTTTTTCCCAGAAACACGTGCCCGCGAACTACCCAGAGAATATTCTAGACAAAACTATTTTCGAACAGTTATAAATCAATCTATATTACGTGCAAGTTGATTAATTATAAAGAGGAAAGGTAGTTTTTAATTGATTTAATTTATATGTTATAAATATGATGTAAAAAATAAAATAATAATATTATGTAAGCAAAATGTTGATTACACAGGTAACAACGTGTGTTTTTATTTTAATTTTGGACAAAAACTTCGACACGGATGTGTTCAAATATTTTACTGTTAACTTTTTAAATATAGTTTTGTTAACCATTATTAGTATTGTTTATCAGTTTTTGAGTAAAGTTAATGATACTACGTAGTGTATTAATTGATTATTTTTAACGTATTATTTTTAAAGCAAAGTTAAAAAACATATATAGAAAAATAAATAAGAACCGATTTTTATAATATTCATCTTATAGAATAAGATTTGCAGTCATGGAATTGTTCTAAAAAAATGTTTTATAATTACAAAATTATTAAATTTTTTTTCAACAACTTGTCTACCCAATGCTAAGAGTATATGTATTAGTGAATTGCTCTTTTGATTAAATTACAATTTACATGTGCTGGACATATGTTCATCTCCTGTTGATTACTCAATAATCGATACAAAACTTAAAATTAACAAACTTTGTCAGTTAAGTTTTTAATTGAAAAATAAAAAAAAAACATTCTAACCTTTAGGTCACCAACTAAATCATAATTCATAAGTTATATAATATTGTTTATTGCGTAAACGAGCGTTAGAAAGAGCGTACATGAACGTCAATAAACAATATTCATTTATATCGATTTAATCTAATATTTTAAGTTTTATTTATTCAAGTATAGTTATAATTATTTTCAATGTAATAACATAAATAAATGTATTAATAATCACGAATGGGTGCATATCTATACCAATTCAAATTATTAAGAAAATCCTATTGGAAATTTCATGTTAATAGGAAATTCTTATTACCATAATAAATATATAATATATAAATATTATTTCATAAATATTTAATCATTTATATTATTAAAGCTACAACAACATTGGTTTGAAAGTTGATGAAAAAAGAGTGTATATGAATTAATACATTTATATATACGATATAATAATAATAATTTATATTAGTTTAGTTATACATAGTTATATATATGAATATAATTAGTCAAATTGATAATATTTTATGTAAAGTTGTGTTTTTAGTGAAATATTAATCCTATTTCTTAAATTATTCATTTTTTTATCCCACATTTAAATCCCACGAAACACATTTATTTTACATCTAAGCAAGAAGAATTATCGATTTTAGGGTAAATGCAATGTTGCTTAAAGTTGTTTTCTTTAAACAATGTTTTTAGTTGTAACAATACAATACATTTTGAATAAAAAATAATAAAATTTGAGTAAATAATAACAGCTATATCCATTAAATAATCTTTATTTTAATTAATTTAATTATAATAAGTTTAATGATTCAATTACAATTTAAAATTATAATATAAATTTATTTATTATATAAGTATTATATATTTAATAATATTTTTAAAACTTTGATGATAATTGATTTTTTTAGTAAAATTAAATTTTATTTAAATTGAACCTCATGTGTTCTAAAAACTAAATGCATAAATTCAAAATAAAATCTTAACTTTAAACATTAATTTTTCCTAAGCAATTGAATTTTGTCTATTATGCATAGTTAATTTACAAATTTATTTAATTATTTTTTCCAAAATTGTACGTAATATAAGATTCAAATATAAATAGTTGTATAATAGTTAAATACTTGTGAATTTTAAATTTAAACAGAAAATCGAAATAGTTTAACAATATTTTTAAAAAAAATTGTATTTTTTATTTATAGTTAATAAAATATTTGATGCTAAATCCGATTGAAGTACAATGATACAATTTTTTTTCAGTAGTATATTTATAATAATATTTTCATGCACCGAACTTTTTATGTATGAAAATTGATAGAGAAATTAATTTGAGAATATTCGTATGATACAGATAATTTCACAAAAATAATTGGAAAAAATGTTGAATTTTGTACTGCAATCGTTTTTTCTTTTGTTAAAGTCAAATTGTAAAATCAAGTGTTTTTTTTTTTTTTTTTTGTGATAATTTATCATTGATTTTAAGTGCACACAAAGAAACATGGTATATTTATAATTGATAAATGGAACCAGAATCTTACTGGTAATTTTGATATTAATACAAACATTTATGATATAGTACTGTATTATAAAACATAATACGTATAGCCTTGTATTTGTATTCGTAATATTAAATAATATAACGAGGAAAACATATCACTGAAAGATTGTTGCGGTTAAATTTCCCGTATAGACTTTTATATTTTTCTTTGTTTTTTACGGCTTTGATTGTTTCTTTGTAAATTCGTTTCAGTAGGATTTAAATAATACTGCAACTTGATTACATGTTTTATAATAATTAAAATGTAAGCTTAAGAATCGTTATGATCGAGTAATGGCTGTTTGTAGGATTAAAAAACTTATTTCTTAATCACTTACGTAAGTTGACTTCGGTCACTCCAGATGGTTTGGTATTGAAATAAATCAATAATTAATATTTTTTTAAACTAAATTTTAGTTTAGGATAATTCTAATAAATACTCTTTGCGAATTATTGTGTTTTTTTTCAATTTGCTCTTACATCAGTACTTTTAAAACTATTAGATCATTTATGTATCATGCTGTGCACATAACGTTATGCTACACATAGGAAATAAAATATTATTTATACTATTATGTTTGTGGGAAAAGTATTTATTTTTAATAATTTTTCGCCAGTTATATTAAAGTATTCATGTCCTCGCCTGACAGAAAACCAACAAATTGCACGTTTGCAATAAATATAAAAACAGCACGCCATGTAACGAATTGCATTCCCCGTGGGTATTTTTTGAAGTTCGAAGTGGTCGGCCGAACGATCTTACGGTTTATGGTTATAAATTTACGCCTAGACTCATAAAGTGGTGACCTAATTCGAATGAACAGTCGCTGTTATCATTGAAGCGGTATAATACCACTTAGAATTCCTCGCGGAGCAGACAAAAAAAAAACACATCCTTAGTTACCAATACTAATTGGGCATTCACAGGTCTCAAAGGATACTGTGTGAATTTATATAGTAAATTTAGCTGAGAACAAAATATACAGTATAAAATTTCGTTTTGGCATTGTCCATTTCATGTGCGAAATTAAAAAAAATTTCAAAATTAACCATGTGTGATAATATTTTATATCATGTACTATAACTGTATGTTTTAGATGATTGCGGGTAAATAAATACTAAAATTACAACTAGGTATTACAGAGGTTGAGTGAATGACGCATTGAGGGTATATTCCTTTATGTTTGAGAACAATGATGAGGCACCAAAGGATTAGATTAGGTCATAAAAAAATGTTACTTAGCTATCTTTTTTGAGATATTTCGTTCACGCATGAATCGATCTGCATGAAAATATTGCCATAAAATTTGAAATTTTGAGGCCACCATTTTTAGAAATATTAAAAGTAATTATCAATTAATATTTTTGACCGACTAAAAATAATCATTATAGTTATTATTTTAACCGTTTCGCAAAAAAAAATATTTTTTATGGTTTTGAGATAACTTTTCATAGTTAAAAATTACATGACTTATCTTTTTTATAAAACGCTAAGACTAACAAACCAAAATTACACTTTTAATTACAAAATATAATAAGTTATAAACTTATAAAATTAATCAACTTCTCCAAAATTTAAACTTCAAAAGTTTTAAAAAAAATCGTTGGTTTATGATTTTTTAAATTTTTTAATTATTAGATGATTTAATTTTAGTATAACAAACTATTACTTATGTGAAAAATAATCTTAAACAACATAGGTTAAATAATAATTCCGTGGTTCCTATCTAACCTCCATACTTTTAATTAGTTTAATCAATAAACCATTATTCTAATGTAAAACGTAACATAACCTTACGTAACACAACAAATTTTCTAGAAAAATAATCTTTTCTAAAATAAGAATAAAGACTTTCAGTTAATATTTAAAAAATATAAGATTAATTAAATTTTTATAAATGGGTTAAAGAATAATGTATACTATGAATGACAGAAAAATGTATTGTAAGTATCTATTGAAAATAATAAATATACATTTTTAATATAAATATATATATATACAATTTTACTCCATAAATTCTTAAGTTTTACTAAACCAAGGATCTTTTTAACAGATAAAGAAATAAATCACCTCACTCTTTTTAAAATTACGATTTTGGTTAATATTTAATATATTTACATTAGTTTAAAAAAGTCTTGCTTACATTGTATTATAAGAATAAACTACAGATTGTTAGTTATTTAGTCATTATTTGAAAACCATTCAGAGCTAAGTTACAGCTTAGCAATGATAAACAAAAAAAAAAAAAAAAAAAAATGATACTTGAGTTTTGGTATAATATATAATTTAAATACAATTTTAACGAGAGCCACGATTCATTTCTATGTTGCCAATGATGGCGCAATTAAAATACATTTTAATTATTTTTTGTAAACGTTGCGTTAAAAACATAATGAAACCGTTTAAAAAATATTATAACAAGTATATATTATGATTACTTATCGATTTCATCATACTTTTGCCAAAATAATAATATAACTGATATAGCTTATATACTATTACTAAAATAAAATAGATAGATCGAGACTCTAACAATTATTATTTTTGACCAAATCAAACACAAAATAGATATAACTTTTACGAAATTTTAAGTTTTTGAACTATTCTAAATATTCTAGTTATTAAAAAATTTCATTAATGCAATATTTTGTCGGCAGTATTGTTAGTCATATTGTTATTTTTCAAATGGTTTTATGATAAAAATAAACAATATTTTTGAATGTATGAATTATACAAAAAAAAATAAAAAATTATGGACAAAAATGTAAACATTATGAAGCTTTATTACCTAAAATATGTGGTTACAAAAATAGCCAAAATGGTGCCTTGGTAATTATAAAACAAATATTTTCTTCACTTATCTGAAAATATAACTTAATGATAACATAATTTAAAATGTATTTTAAATATTCAGTTTACGAGTACATAAAAAATATAATTATCATATTTTTCTTTTTTATTGAACTTTGTGATTTATGTAAATTATTTCTCTTATTTATTATTAAAAATGAAAATTTTGAATGTTAATTATGAAAACATAAAAGTTTAATAACTATAATATTTTTTGAAGGTTTTCGAAGTCATATATTACAGTTATTGTCATATCATGCTTAACTAATTTAGTTATTTATTCTATTAATAAAACCTTATTTTTTTTAACTCACACAAATACTTATTATTTTATAAATGAAGATATTTTTTTTAAATTTAAAAAAAAAAAATAATAATAATAAAAATACTAATATTTGTAATTTCTCGTCGCATGTGGTAACATTTTTGATAGTTTTATATAGTAAAGGAAAATAATATGCACCAAACTTTTTTTGCTAATTCAAATTTTTACTTATACGTATATTGGAATATTTTTATATCAGCTTTATATTTTAAGTATAAATGGTCAAATACTTAAAAATGCAAAACAAACTAAAGTAACAAATATTGTATCACACCTGTAATAAAAAACCTAAATCATTTTTATGTATAAAATATTTGTGTTTTTGTTGTATTAATAATAAATTATTTCTTAAATTACTTTTTTAAAATCATGTTTAAAATTTATCTTAAAATTAACGAATAATATGATAATAATTTATTATGATTTAGAACATTTTTTTTTACAAGTTTGAACTTTAATACAAATACAAAATTATTTAATTTATATTCAAATATTGTGTAAAGAGATTTAGTTTGTTAACTTTACCACGAAATTTCACGGTCTAGTTCGATATTTTTTCATATTTATAAGTTATATAAGAACCTTTAAAATGATGTCAATTTACAGTTTTTTTTTTTTTTGTTTTTTGAAGATGCTCATGAGTTTTATCTTATTTTTATCATTTGCAAGCCACTTGAACAATTTTTATAGCACTTTACAAGAATAAATCCGAAATGTGAATATGGTGTAAGATAAGAACTACTACTGAACGTTACGTGTAACTTGAGTGTTCTTAAATATTGCAGTGAGGCTATTGAATATAATCCAGTTAGACACCCGTATAAGAACTAGTACAGGTACTCACTTTCTCCTTTAATTGTTTCACTCTAGGGGAATTGTAAAAATAGGATTACATTTATTTTGTTATTTTATCACTCGAATTTCGCGTGTTCGAATTAGTAAACTTACTAATATAAAAACGGAGCAAAGGCTTACTCAATGAAAATGTGAAAATGAAAATTATGTACCAATCGTGTATGTTTCTTACCATTTAGTTTAAAAAATAGAACGCGCAGTACTGGTTGTACATATACGGGGTTTTATTTTCACAATTCACAAATTCAGTTTGTTCAAGGAAAATAAATTCGTGAGCACGAGATCACTATCAACCCACACGCACTTTATGCAACCTACGTCATCGATCCGCGCACCACCTACGCACGTATACCAACGAATATTGGCTCCACCATGTTCAGCGTACGCACGTCATTGCAATCAATAGCTAGTGCGTGATTCACAGAATACTTGGTGTATGTCATTAAAATGCGAACGTCGAGGCGCCTGTTAAGTTACGAATGTAACGCGTATTCTAATCGGGATGCGGTCAAGTTCGCTTGGCGATTTCAATACATTTGAACGCAGGCCGCCGCGCTATTATTTTATCGATGTCGAACATGTTAATGGACGAAAATGTGCAAGGTCCCAATATGTTGTCGTCAGTCGTTTGATAAACCAGACGAAAAACCGCGTGAACCGGGAAAGATGAACGCAGTTGGTCCCCTCACTCACGTGAAATAAACAAAAAAAAAAACCGAGGACTTTTACCCAGATGAAATCACATTCCGTCTGATGCGCTCCCGCGTTTATCAACCGTCCCGGAGCACCGAGCCGGCGTGTTGTTTTTAATATTCACCGCGGAGATTTTTTTCTCCCCTGCTCCTCCGCCCTCTCCGTCCCTTCCAGTCGTCCCACACCCCCGTGTTTACGCGCTTTGTTTTGACTGCCAAACTTTTGCACCGTAAGTCGAGCACTAAATGACCACGATATTCTCACCTGCCCTTCCCCCTACCCCCTTTCGCTAAATGCACGCCGGAAACCTGGCCGTGGGGTAGCGGTTATAATATTGCGCAACGCCGCAGCGCCCACCTTCGAACTCCTCGACAACGTAACTGAGGTTTACGGACCCTTCCCTGAACGCGGTTTTCGCAGTCATTGTTGATATTGCACGGAATTTTTGTTTTTTTTTCTTTTTTGTGCTCACCTCGAGCACAGCTCGTCGCCCGAGTTTAAAATTTCTTTGGAAATTAAAAAAAAAAAAAATACATGGATATGGATTCTTTCCAGTCCTAAGTTATGTACAATCTTACATTTAGACACTGTTCGAATTCAACGTCAACTTAAGTATATTTAAGCTTAACTGTAATCACACTTGTTTATAACGTTCTATTTTTTTCCACTCTTGTTCTTGGGGGAGGGGACGATTCAGCTAATAATATATAATTTTCGTATTGCTGTCATTTAATCCTCTCATGATATTTGATTTAACGTTTGGCATTTTAATTCCTTAAAATTGTCGATACCTTATAATTTCCAAGTACGTGAATCGTCGTGCACAATAATTTATTTTCTACGAGCTTACAATCGGATAGGAATATACCTGAAATGTAAAAATTCGTTTTGAATAATATAGTGGTATCTATCTATATGTTAATTGTATATGGAAAATTATCGTATTATATGCATAAATTATTTGTCTACCATTATGGGAGATATTGGTAGTATATTAAACTTGTGGACTCTATCCATATATGAAAGGTTAGCATTAGTCTGATTTAGATTCTAAAACAATATTTTATTTTTGGATAATAAACGAAGGTACATGATTTTTAGTACGTGATAAAGTGTGTACATTTTAAATTGTGAAAATTAATGTATGGATTGGATAAAGTATTATACGATTGTTATTTCTATTTTTGTTCTTTTTATATTTCGTCAAATAGTATGTACGTACAAGTGGGATGCAAAACCATGTTTTCAACTCAGGGTAAATCAAGGTAAATACATAGATCATGTTGATAAACTTTGATTGTCAATAAAAAAGATGAATAAGATGAACATATATAATTTATCGTCCAATTTTTTTCAGAATAAAATATTTCATTCGAGCCCTAAGAGATGATGAAAACATTGGTGAAGTAAAATTGTTTTCGTTTTATTTTAAATTAAATTTATTTGAAAATACTTCACTGTAATGATTTTTAAAATAATTCTGTATAATATAGTAGAAGTTTATTCGAGATCAGTATCGTCTTTAGAATGCAGTACTAGTGTTTGTAGGTTTTACTTAAAAATCAAAATTTAGACTAAATTTAATTTTTGTACCTATTTTACACGGAGTTTTAAATTCATAACCAAACCGTTGGGACATCATTTTTTTTTTTAAATAAAAATAGTAGGTAACTAAGCCCAAATTTCCAAATAACCTTAGAACTTCATAATTATCATTGTTCTTTCATTAAAACATAATTTGATTTCTGTGAAATAAATATAAGCTCAATTAATTTATATTCGAAATAAGCAGAAAACATTCTTTCAATTTAGTTATCTTTTACTTTTTTCTTCTTTACACCGTGTCATGGACAATTATAAATAATTCTTATTGGAAAAAGTTATAGCTAGTCATATATTTATAACTGCGTTGTACTCATCTTGGCCATAGGAACAATACTTTTTACATTTTGTAAAAACGGTTGTATCATAAATTGTGTAAAACAATTCGAATGATTTCAGGAGAATATGATAACTTTTTATACCAAATGCTTTTATAGATCCGGAAAAAACATTAATCACGTATCGAGTAACTATAATAAAACAAAAATGTAAGAGTATAAATTTTTTATAGCCAAGTAAAAATAAAATAAAAAATATATCATAAAGGTAGAACTGAAATATTTTTTCATCTGTTTGAGATGTCGGTTAGATATTGTGTTACAGGAATAATTTTCAAAAATTTCTTATTTAATTTAAAATATTTAAGTATTTAGATTATTTACTTGTTGGTTCTACAAAAATGCACTTTTCGTACACTAATGAAACACTATAGCGTCAGTGCCACGGTTATAAACGTGCTTATCAATCTGTATAAAAATAGAATTATATTATTCATTTCAATTCGATTAAATATGCATTGTACATATAACTTAAGGCATTTAAAAAAATATTTAATGAATACATCCATAATAGCTCTATATAGCAATAAAGTTGTCTATAGAAGTTTTTAAGTACAAATCTCCATCAGACCCTTTAGACCTCTGAAGCAGAGAAGTTTTGGAAAATTTATTCGTTACCCCTTCTCCCTCAGTATCTTTTCTGTTATCCTTGATTTACGACTGCCCGTCCTCTTGTCCCGTTACCCATACTGGTTTAGTTTCGGTTCAGCCATAAACATTATTTACATCTGCCGCCATCCCTTATCACTCAGCTACGTTAAATAGATTTATCCGTTTGCTGTTGACATAGGTTTTTCAGTATTTTCTAAATATTTCGCGGGTTGTTTCATTAATTTATTTCATCGTTTTTTCTTGTAATTTTTTCTTTTCTTTAATAATTCATAATCACACAAGTGTATTAAAACTTTTTTTTTGGTAAAATGTAGTTAAGGAAACACCAGTGCGTGACTAAGTTCACGCAATATAGATTGTCATTAAACTAATTAAGAAATTAAATTAGCAACAAAAATCAACTTTCTTGGTAAATAAATATTTATCTCGAAATGGAAAATACGATAAGGAATAATCCCATTTCAAAGTGTGTAATTAATAAACAGGAATTAATCTGAAAAATATATATTACCCTATTATGGTTGACTTATTACAGCAGTTAGTGTATGTTTAAATAAAACAATTCGCTTAAAGATAAACATTTAAGTATCATTTATGCATATATTTCAAAGTGACAAATTAATTGTTTATTAATAGAATTATAAAAATTAAGTGCAAATTCTGCAATTAATTGAAATGAATCATTAAAGCTTTTCACAGTTTTTAATTCTGGAAATATTATTCATAATATTATTGTTAACAATAAATAAAATTAATAGTATTATATTTGTATTAAATTTAGGCATAATTATTAAATGTTTAATAGTATTATAATATGACAAAGTGTGGTTAAATTGGTTTAAAATGATAAAATAATAATACAATAAGTGAAGAAAATAATGAAAACAATTATTATTAATAGTACAATGTAGAACCATTGTGGATTGTGGTAATTATTATTTCTATATAAAAAAAAAAAAATAATATTATTTTGAAAAACTTACATTAATCATATTTATTTTGATTTATCCATCCAATATTAATTAAATCCAGTCGCTTATATTTAAAATAAATAAATTAAAAGATAAAAAATATTTCTTGGGTGACAAAAAACTAAAAATTTTTATTCAACTATTCCAGAACCCGAAATCGTTTGGACACTGGAAAATGCGATTTAATAAAAATTATTTTTCAATACACCTATGCATAATAACAATTATATTTCCATGGATATTAAATAGAATAGGAATGATAGTTTTGACTGTATACTATTCAATGAGTGAGTAGGAGGTTTATGAATTTTATTAATATATATATATACAACATTTAGTGTAAATTAAACGTCTACTTGAACAACTCAAGTACTTCAAGAACCGCTATGTTGAATAAGATTATATATAATAAATAAATATATTTATGTAACATTTAATATATTATATTATGTTAATATACACGTGTTATTGTCTCTTTTTGTTTAAAGTCAAAACACACTAAAAAAAAATAAAACGATTTAATATTCAAACACTGTTGAATAATGTAGTAAGAATTTTCTTAACATTGTACTGAAAATAACAAGATGACTGTTATCGAAATGTATGTTTATTATACCTAGTATATTTTGAATCATTAAATTTGCAAACAGTGCAAATAGTTGTATTTTTAGATTTACGATCACTTTTAACATATAAGTATTTATTTTGCTCTTTTTCTCCTGTTTAAATTCCTGGTGTTATCCCCGGTTCAATTATTATTATTGCAGTTTATACATTTCTAAACTGTAGTGACTGCCAAAAACGTATCGATGTCAATGGTTCACGAACCGTATAAAAATCTATATAATTTACTGTTATTTATAGAGTCATAGAATATAGGTTTTTGATTATCGGTCGAATCGGACATTAGACGCTGTGGCCAAAATTGTCTTATAAGTTCGCTTCACATAATCGACAGGTGAGCTGATAAAAACACGAACAACCGCCGAAAATTATAAGAAACGAGTAACATACACGCACGTACCCGCGCGCCTTAAGCACTCATAGGGTTATGATACACAGAAATAATAAATTCATATACAAACACGTTATCGTGAAATTCTTTACTCATTATGAGGGTATGGACGGAATATTACACCTACCCCGGTTAGAATGACGTGAAAAAATGTAGATTCAAGGTCTGTATGAAATCTGTGAAATAAATGTATCAAAATCTGAAAAGTAAAATTTTTCATAATTATATATTATTTCCGTAATTATAGTTTATCATATCTAAATATTTACATCATATATCAACATAGATGTTATGTTTCAAAACGAATTCATATCTAGATGTTCATGTCAAGTTATTTAGTAAGAATTAATCTTTGGGCAGAAATTATCTTCTTTAGTTAATACATAAGTTTATTTATAATTCAAAATACTTGATTGTTTTAAAAGTATTATTTCACATAAATTCTGTTTTAATTTTAAAATTGGAAATCAAATTACGCCTCTAACGAGAGTCGAGTTCTAAGTTTCCGATGAAGTTTCCGTTTTAAATGTTTCCTTTTGAGATTCCAGCAGAGACAAGTTCGCCGTTAATTAAAGAATCCGACACAAGTCAAATGCGACCAATTTGTACCTTTTTTCGCTTTTTAGTCGCACCAATTACACGGGGCTTTCGGAAATTGAATTAAGCAGAAAACTTTTTAACTGAATTGTGTAAATAAACCGAAATAAGTTTGTGGCGTATAAAGAGAAGAAAACTAAAAACTAAGAAAATAATTAGCACCATGGGGTGGTTTCTTTAAAAAAAGTTATTGTCATAGTAAAAAGAGTTAAAAGAGAGTAAAAAGTTCTATATTATTTAATGTATATATATTTAATTTGCTTAAAAAATAATCTAAATGTTTTTTTTTACTTTTTATTAACTTATGTACTGTATTTTATGTATTTATGATTTTTTTTTTTGATGTAAAGAATAAGATTCATAATTTAAATAGAGTTTTTAATGTATCATTGTAATTGGTTCAACAATAATATACAAAAGTAAATAAGAAATTAGATTATTAAAAATTATTTAAATTACAAGAAAGTGAAAATAATCAAAACAAAGTCACAGATATCTATGAAAAACAATAGTTATAGTAGAATTAGCGAGTATTTCTATTTACTCAAATGTCCTTAGATATATTTGTAGTTAGTGTAGTATATTCATTGTTCAACCAAATGTTGGGTTTTCATAGTTTTAAAACTGTAGTTATGTGAGCTGGTCATAAATATTGAAACGGTAAAGATAAAATGTACTGTAAGACGATCGAAAGTAAAATAAAAAACCTTTAAATTATACGACTGAAAACACAGAGAGGCATTATATACTATGAAGACCTACTTTTAAACTCCCATTATATTTGGCGTACTTTTCTCTTTATACCGGCAAAGTATAGAATTCACACTAAACGTATTCTATTTTACGAAAGTTTATAACTGTTAAAATATCAAAGTACTTGCTCTTGCGTCAGTCAACGTAATTTTGATTTTAGAAGACAAAATCCTGAAAATGTAATATAAATATTTATATAAGTAATCTTACATAACCTTTTCATACTTGATCTATGTAAAATTAAGTATCAGGATAAGTTAGAAACTAAAAATTATTCGTTTACGGGACAAAAATTTATGAACGTCAGACATTGACATTCATAGTTATTACTTTTGGGGTGGAAGATAAAAATAGTCCAAACACTTGTCGAATTTTGCAGTAGATACTGAGCTCTAATCGGAAGATAATTGTGTTTGAATTCGATCGTTAGTATTAGGGATAATGAATAAGATAGGAAGATAGTTATTTTTTGGTAATATTTATTTTTGACCAAAAAATGTATTGGTATTTAATTAATTTAGCACTCCATACCATCCTATAACTTTGACAGGTTAGGAATAAAATATATTTTTTAGAAAAAAGGGATGCCTCGTTTCCAAGTATACTTATAGCATACGAGTACATCATATTATTGTCAAAATAGAGATTATAGAATGGTTGTAAATCGATAATTATAGCGTTAATTTTGTGTTACCATAGATTTATAGTACTTGTTTTATACCCGATATTCACATTCATTCGTTTAATCAAGGTTGAATTTCAATATTAGTATTAAACGTTAATTTATCATTTAAACTATTATGTCCTCCATACTCATCAGTTTGATCTGTATTAATGTACTTGCTCAAAGAAGTAATAAAATTATTTGTTTTTCTGTACTATTTGAATGCGCGTAAACAAACATAGAATAAAAGAAATGTTCAGCTATAATTACTCAAACGATAGACAAATTTTGGCGAGTTGTTGAGTACGAAATCATAATATGGAAATAGTAAGTATCTTTTCTAGATTTTCTAGAGCAAATAACAACGAAAAATAGTTAATATACAGAAATTATTATTATACCACTCCTTATAATGTTTATGCATACTATGTAAGCACCCGTTTTCGATCATAATTTTACTTTAATGTGTTCGTCCATTGTCATAATAATATTACGAATTATTTTGCGTAAAAACAAAAAATACAAACGAACTCGTTTTTTCAAATTCTATTTTGTTTTTCCTTTCCAGAGTAGTTCCATTATTTGCAGTATACATTACGTTATTTGAATTATTTAATAGGAAAGCAAACTTGTCCTTACAGCTTTATTATAAACAGTGCCTACTAATGCGAACGAAATAAAAAAAAAGGAATCATACGTCATACGAATTTTTCGTGAAAGTAAAAATTACTCATTTATCGAGAAGTCATTGTAATAATATTTTAGTTGTACACGATTTAACCGTTTCATTTGTTATCGGTCGTATAAAATTATGAGGTTAGCCCCTCGTATGCCCTGCGGTCACGTTCTGAATACGTCTCGTATAATATTGTAGCTCGACGTATTATTTCAATACGGTTCTAATAACTCCAGACGTGTACGTGCATTGCGCTTGTGACTTTTTTTTTAGCTGCACATTATGGCGGTGGCGGTGGTGGTTAAATATGAAATTGCGAGAGAAGGGATGATAAAGTGCAACCACCAGCCCCTGGATCCAGGGGAGAGGTATTTTTGCTACAGTCAGCTTGTCCAGAACCGGGTCGATAAATGCATTCCGAAGTATCTGCACTCGTCGCCCGCCCGCTACCACTGTTACCGCCCGGGTGGCCTATAACGCTATAGACTTTGTGAACTCGTTGAGTATAATAATATAATTTAGCCGAGTACTCGTACAATGTTATACCGACAAAACGTTACATATAATACCTAATGTGACATATTTTCATAATCATCCGTAAAATAATAATTATCGTAATGACAGGTTTTTTGAACTTTTGGTGTCCTAAATATTCTTTACTCTCTATTTTTTTTTTTTTTTAATCTTTTACATATATCATACGAACCCATGATAAAAGAAACCTATAAATCAGTGTTTCGACCAGATGTAAAACAAATTATTATTACGATAATATTGATATTGTAGTCGTCAAATCACAACATACGAGGTATTTACGATCGTAAATCTGTATGGATTCTAAAATCGAACATTGAAAAGTTCATTTGAAATACAAACTAGTCCATATATTTTTGATCGTGAAGTTAGTATGAACTTCTTACATCGAGTTTTCCTGAATCTCAGTTATTCTATATAATATATATTATATTAGGCATTTATCTATATTTTGAGTAAATAATTTATACTAAAAATTAAACTCGTTCGGCTATAATAAAATATAAACTTACTTTTAATTTTTTATTTTAATATTAGTTTTTCTAAACCTTAGTTCTGAATAAAAATTATCATTTAGCTTGAAATATAGACAAATTTCAAAACGATTTATGGTATAAATAATTATCCATGCATAAAATATGAACTGTTTTGTGATTTATTCACATATAATAAGCTTTGAATGAAAGAACATAATTTTAACATTTTCATTCTAAGATTTGGGACTACTCCGTTAATCTGCCATAATAATAATGTTTTTCATGATGTAGGGATTTAGTTACTTCTCGAGCACGCTATTTAATATTTAACAATATATTATTTATTTATTTATTATTTATTTATTTATTATTTATTTATTTATTTATTTATTTATATTTTTTTTTATAAATTTATCTTTTATTTAACAATCTACATATTCTTTCAGAACACGCTTTCTGTTTCCAACACACGTGTTAATAAATTATCTACGGGATATTTGTCGTTTTTTGATACTTGTATTATGATTTCGATCAATAATTTTATTGTAAAATTTATCTTCAGAATATCCCGATTCCACAAGAAAAATATGTCTCCATTTGTACAATAATTTGAAATGTTTACTTTTAACTTTATTTAATTTATTTGGATTTAATAAATTTCAATACAAATAAGATAATTGTTTATATTAACGTGAATAGTAAAAGTGATAGTAATAATGGTATGTTTAATTTAAGTAAACCTAAGTAAAAAAAATGTGCTTACACTTGTTTCAGTAAACTATTTATTGTAAACGTCTGATATACGTCTACATATTGTAGACAATGTGACTTAATTTATCAGTTTAAATATTTTGAATTCAATTATTATTACTATAATATATATACACATAGAAAAAAAAAAACAATTATTTAAAATTGAATGTAATCATGTAATTAATTATTAATAACATAAATAACGGTAATAACAATAATAATAATTATTAATAACATTAATATAATAGTAAACATACAGTTATAAAATAATGCTTATCGTGTCAATAGTCATAAATAATTTAAATTTCAATGCATGGTAGTTTATTGAATCCTGTTAGGTATTGAGTTGTTACAATAGAAAAATATACTTTGTACAAAATATATTTGTAACGAAGACTAAACATGTGTTATATGCTTGTCATTTATTCGTTTCAAATTAAGCATTGACGTATTTTACATTCATGTTTTGATATAAATTGACAGTATTTGAATGTGAATAAGTATTACAATATAATACAATAGCTCTTTGGTTGTGTCTGAGTTTAAAAACAAAGGTGCAATGGTGTAATGTACATATGGTAATATGTAAGAGCTCGTATCAATGATTTAAACAACATTTTACATTCATTTTGTTTTTATCGATTTTAAGTTAAGAATTTATGTCACCAAGCGATAATTCAAAATTATTATAACTCACGATATCGCGTTTCATTTGCACATACAAAGGTTTTTGATCGCGGTGTTATTGGTGCTTTATATTTTTTTAGGCGAGTATGTTTTATAATATTGATCATGTGTACCAGTGTTCTTATAATACGGGCTTATGTATGTAGGTTGATTTTTAAAAATGGAAGAGGAAATTATTTCCTACTTTTTATGTTTATTACTATGTTTATTATTATAATACTATTATTTATGTTTTATTACTATTTATGTTTATAAAAGTGGATTTTGAAATCGACAAAATCGTAGCTTCAACTATCATTGCCTTCGTGATCTTAATAACATATAACATACGTTGTTGCAAACTTCTGAATACCATGGTTGGACAAAACATAGAAAAAACTATAATGGCGATCAGTGTTGTACAAAGATAACCAAAATATTATCTAGATAAGATAACGGATAATACATTAAAAATTCATTTAGATAAGATAACAGATAAATATTTAAAAATGTATCTGAATAATAGATAAAAGATAACTACATTTATCTAGATAAAAACATAATTTTAAACAGTTTCATCATTCAGAACTTACATTTGTAAAATGGTTATTTTTCTACGAATAAAAAAATTAACTACCTATTAATTATAATTTAATTGGTTTAAAATAATCTTAATTAATTTTGTGGGATTACATACTGTAGATGAACAAAGAATCTTGTAAAAATGTATATCAATAAGCCTATTATGATATAAATATATGAGTGACAATTTGGTTTTGGCAGTGTTGACACGAAACAACCATTTTTGATTCTTTGACTGAAACGATTTTATACAATTTTCCGTCTAACAGATAGTTATATGTTTCGTCAATGATGATATTTTCTTTAGTTGTAATTATATATCCAGCCGTTTCAAGAACCATTTTTTTAGATGACTCAAGTTGCCCAAGCCTGGGGTTATCTGTTGTATCAGAAATGTCAGAATCATCTTCATGAATCCGTTTCTTTTCTCGAGAGATAAATTTATCCATGTTAAATTAAGATATAAGGACAAATAGTTACTAATGTCGAACAGCCGAAAATAACTAATAACAATGATGGTTGATGGAACGTTAAGGTAGCAAAGTATGAATGTAGGATACTAAAAATAGTATTATTAATGTTATTAATACTGGTCTCTGATGGACAATTTATCTTTTTTAATGTATATATATATATATATATATGTATGTATGTATGTATGTATGTATATTATATTTATGAAACTCAAGTTTGATTAAATATATCATAATTTTAAAACTATTCCATATAAATCAGTATATTTATTTTATTTAACCGTACGTATTTACCAATAACTAATTAGTGATTATTGTTACCATGCTGCTATTCTCAGTATACACTAACACTAACATATATAAACTATACTATTTAGCCGTGGTCACCATTCAATGGTAACTGGGGGGCTTTATTATTATTAATTACTTTAATCTTAGTTTCTACATTGTTATTTATGGAACGTTCCAGCCAAAAATTGACGTTTTATGTCCATGTGTTAACACAATTATCGTGTATATTATTATTATATAAGTATAATATTAGCTATTAGGTAAACGTCTATTAAATTCCAGGCGTAAACATTGGGCAGCGGGTATCGCCCAGTCGTCGATAATATAGAGGAAAAAAAAGTTAATCGTTATAAAATTGAATGGTATTATTTGAAATACATTCATTTTTATGTTTTCTGTGTAAATAATTATTCAATACCTTTTCTTCGTTTATAGAATATGTATATTTAAAATTTAAAACGTATATACGGTAATACCAAGTGTTTATTATTCCTCATTTCCCACAAAAAAAAAAAATATCTTTTATATTTTTAATCTAGATAATTTATCTTAGATAACCATTTTATTTAAAAATATGGATAAAAAGATACTTCAAATTATTATTACTTAGATAAGATAAAAAGCTAAATGTTTTTATCTAGATAAATCATCTGGATAAAATTATCTAAATAATTCACAACACTGGTGGCGATAGTTATAACAAATTATTGTTGGTTTTTAGTATAAATTTATGTATTTACATTTATTAAAAAAAACATTAATTTTATGTATTTTTATAATTGTTTTTATAACCAACCAAAACATTTAATGTCATTGAAATAAATCGTATACAAATGTAATATTATACATATTATACACCCATTCATAAGATTTCCTTATTGTTCAATTGTTAAGACCAGGTAAATTTTGATTATTCAGTTGGTTTCAAAGTATTTATTTAATTTAATTAGTGCAAAAAAGCAAACTCTTAGTAAGATATATATACTTATGCATTGGTATTAAGTTAATTAGATGATATGAAGTTAAAACAATAGAACTAAAGGGGGAAAAATGTCAATTTTTGATTCTCTAAAATGTTGTCTTTATTCGAAGATGCTTTTTAAAAGTGCATCATAAAACTATGTATTTGTACATTCATATGAACGACAATCATTTTATCCATTTTTGTATTGAATACTAGACGGTAGAAATATCGCATATTAGATGACCGTGGAGTAATGCGTCTACCTATGCATACTCGTTCTGTTTTATGCACACGTTTAGTATAATATGCGAACAAACGATCGCTAAATGGATAGTCATGTTTCTGATCCACGAGGGACTAATTCCGTTTCTTTTCGCTCATAATCACCCTATCCATACAAAATGGTTTTTGAATAGGTGTGTTATTGTGCCAAGAATCAACCGAACACTGCAGTTTATATTTTTGCACCATATATTATTAAATTTTTGATCACATTCAATGTATCGCAAAGATTGGTTATGTTTAAAGGCATAGACACGGGGGGGGGGGGGTTAGGGTTCAACCTCCTCCACACTTTATTTTGATTAATATTTAAATTGTATAATAATGTTAGTTGTTTTAATTCTTATCACATTCACATATCTGCTATCAATATAAATTAGCAAGTAAGCCAAAAAAAATACAAATGTTGTTATAAGTGAAATAAATTGAATGATTCATTTTTTAATCCTGTCTACGCCACTTACCATGTTACTGTTGTTACGTGTGAAAATAGTATTGTTTTTACGACGTTTATTGAAATTTTGAATTAAATTATGTACGATGAAAAGTGTACCGAACCACTATGGAATTCTTGCGATTTATATTTCAACGACTTTTTCGTCCGAAAGTTTGAATTTTTTTACGTCGACTTGATAAATCGCCACAAATCATTACGAGTTATTGAATAGTTTCAGTCCATTAATTTAAACGATAACTTCAAAATATTATTGTTTACACATTTATACCAACGATAATGACGTGTAACTAGTGGTTTTTTTTTTATCTTTTAAATTTCGGTTATAAAATGATACTTTTCACAATATTATTGAAACACTGATCTATTTATGATGTATTATTTTTTGTTGGAAGCATATTGGAAAAATATGAAATTTGAGTTATAATGCGAGGGGTATTTTTTATCATCACAGTACAAGAAATTTAAAAACGGTCATTTATACGAATATATGTATATAATGTATATAATATATTTTATATGGTTTGTGAATGGAACAGACATGAACGATTCGAATTGCTAGACCAATGCTATTTTGAATGCACATAAATCCCGAGCAAATCCGGTGTAACCGACTGCATCGCAATTTTATTTTGGGTTTTAATGTCCGACACGTCAACGGCGAAATGGAAAATAAATAAATCACCATAACGGCCTATTTTATTTTATATCGCATCCGTACGGGTATTTTTATTTTAATTCATAGAACCAGAAAATGGATCGAATGACGTATCGTTATGCGAAGAACATTGCGAGGTTTTTATCAATGTAATATGCCTATTGCTGAATGTATCATTCAATCAACTTTATAGAAGATGATATTTTAAGTATGCTCATTTCATTTTTGGGCTCAAATTATGCATTTATTATGAAATTTAACTGTATAAAACGTATGTGTTCAAATATTGACAGTTTTTCATCAAACATTTACTTTGAGTTTCTCATCCCTGGTTTATGCGTTAATTTTAGACGACGATACACGTAGACCAAAACCAATACTATCGAATTATTATTGTGTTCATGTATGTAATCGTTGACAAAACTAATCTTAATTTTTAAAGAATTTGTTTGATTTTGGTCAAAAGAACAAAAATGTATAAATTATAGTGGTTATACCTAGATCTATTGTTGGGTACAGTTTGATAATTGACGAGAATAGTCTCAAATTTTCTAGAATATTTGAGACGGACAGGTGCGTCTTTTTATCTATCATAGGTATAGTCTCGAATATTCTAGAACTGACCTATCGTTCTACCTGTCTTCTAACCCGGTAATGACCGACTATAAATTCACGCCATCATCATCAGGTAGACACAGTTTATTTTAATCCGTTGTGCGATTATATTATTACTGTCATGTTCGGGTTTATTATGTATACGCTGGTTGTTTCCGCGTAAGTCACATTTGTTAGTAATTTTTTATGTATGTTGGTGGTTGCCGCGTATTGATTATAATAACAGTTATATAATTTAATACAGTCAACTTTTTGTTCTTGATATTTTATATCCGGCACCAGTTGAAGCGTGATCACTCCGACCAATTTTGGATTCAGGACCTCGCTCAAACATCTATTAAATCACGTCAACAATAATTCAAGATTAAGATAAGAATAACATATTTTAATTTAATGCAGAAAAATAATTAAGTACTAAAGTATATTTAGACCCGGATGGGCCAGACCGATAATAGTAATGATTGATGCGAACAGTCGCTCAGGTTTTTCGCAACTATATGTTGTCTGTGAATCACTCAGTGAATAGCTACTCGCAAAGTATCTCCCTCTCTAAAAAGGCGATGAAACAGTGCTCTATCAGTGGAAACAAACATAATGTTCACAAGTGGAAGATTATTTTCTTTAAAATAATCTTGACAGTATTGAAAATAAATTCATTTTTAGTATATGCGATCAAATTTCTTGCAAAAAGCATCTCTTGTTTAATTTTTTCTTCTTTAAAAATCGGTCATATGCCAACAGTGAAGCCTCGTTAGCAGACAAAGTTGATTCGTCAACTTGAAGGGAAAATTTGTTAGATACCCAGAGCTCCCATAAGGAAACTTCTACGTCATCAGCCATCTTGTCAACTCGTCATCGTCACAGTATCGTTACTTAATGGGACTTAGTTAATGACATTGTATGAGGCTGAATGGTGTAGAACTATCTCTAGAACTTCCTTGATAGCTAGCAGTATAAATTGTTCACCAATGGTATGGGCTTTCCCTAATTTAGATATTAATATTTATATATTATAAGTGGCTGTTAAACTATCATCGTATTGTGTTGAAGAAGTTGCGAGAGAGTCTGAGATTGATGGTGTCTTCAAAAATTTGTCCCTAATATTCGTAAAAAATAACAAATTTTTATTTTGATAACCAGGGGGAATTTTTTTAAGATATTCTGGCAAACGCGATGGTTTCATTGCTTCGTTAGATAATACTCTGTTGCAAAGTAAACACACAGGAAGCTGCTTGTTGAATGGCGATGGAATAAATCCATACATCAAGTTATTCTTATTATGTTCGTGCCATTTCATTTTTGCGTCTGACATCGTTGGATAATATGGTATATAATTTAAAAATAAACTGAAGTACATAACGAAAACTAACACAAATGATCAAACAATCTAATTGTTACTGAAAGTATAGTAAAAAAAAAGAATAATGAAGAATGCAATAATAAGAAGAATGTAACAAAGATAATGATTAGTTCGAAAACGATTATAGATAATCAAACGTTTGCCACTCTGGTATAGTTTATATTTTATAATCACGAGTTTATTTTAAAAATCGATGAAAACAGAAACAATTACAGATAAATCTTGGTGCGTTGCTTTGATCGGAAAAAAATTTACCCGCCCACCAGTATAGGTCCTATAAAAATGTCGTGATTTACTTCACATATTATTTTCATTTGATAATTCATGGATACTAACTCAATTTCTTTTTTTTTTAGTGCAAATTCGTATGCTTTTCGAAGTATACAGCCATTATCATATATACTGTTATCGGTGTTTATAGATTTTATTTTATTATTTCTTTCAATTTATCACTAATCGATGTACGAGTATAAACATCATACAACTGCAGAGTTTTTCATTCTATTATTTTTTGACTTTGATACATTTAACAAAAATGTTATAAATATCATTTATTTTCGGTTGAATAGATTTTCTTAAATAAAAGTAATCTCAACTTTTAATCATAAAAACAGCATGACGTATTACATTAAAATCTTCATGATTTAATTTATTGCATTATTGTATGAACTTTGAATTTAATATTGGAATGAACAAAAATAGGTAGTTGGATTTTAATAAAAACATAATTGAAAATTTCGTTTTCTGTTGCGTTAATGTTCATTCAAATAAACGTTGTCCTATTATCAAGTTCAACTTCTAATGTAATATGCATTTCGGTATCAAATAATTTAACAAAAATTAACTGATTAATTTCAAACTTTATCTTTAAAAAATATTGATCATATTTTCTCATTGCAAGCTGATAAAACATAGATAAAGTTATCTTGTGCCAACAATACAGATTTGGTTTGTTATGTTTTTTTTTTTTTAAAGAAATATATAATACTATTTCATGTCGATGAAATCTGTTAGTCGTATTTTTAACCACACACACATAATAATGGCTATAAATGTTTTGAATATTCAAATTATTATAAAACATCATATTATTTGTGTTATGCAAGCTTTGGCCAACTTATTCATGACTTTGATAAACTGTATACAACTAACAGATATATACTTGTAATTATAAACACCTAGTTTAATAACTGTGAAATAGTTTTAAAATGTACATTTCGTCTATATTTTAAAGAAATAAACTATCATTTAAATGTACGTCACTAGAATATTTAATTTTTAATTTAAGACAAAGTAAACAAATAGATTTAATCAAAAATAATTGTATTCTTTACTTAATTTTTGTTTGTAATTTTTCGTAATAGTGAATAAAAAATTCGAAAAATTTAAACATTTATTTATATTTATTTTTTGTTCATTTTTTATTTACTATAGCAATTACTTGATAATATTTTAAAATATTAATTTTTGCATTTATTGTAGCTTTTACTAAGTGCATGTTTCTAGTGATCATAGTATTTTATTTTTACATTAATTGGTAATCTAATAATCAACTTTTTTTTTTTTTATTTGTTTCGATTTGATAAAATATAGCTTCCCAGATATCTCTGATTGGTTGTGGCCTTTTGGATTTTTACGATGCAAAATGTCACGGTATACATACGCTTGTAATTAAGATCAAATAATTTTGCATCGCCATATTTTAATGACGAATATATCCTTTTGTCTCGTAAAGATCCCCTCGAATTGGATCTTAAGGTAGAGAAATCACCTATTTCATGGACTACTGATTGTTTAACAACTGTACCAACAATCACGTTCTGAAAAAGAAATATAAAAAGGAATAAATTAAAACCGCAGCATGACTTTTGCATGACTTAAAGGTTCACCTCCCAAATAGCGAAAATAAAAAATCGAACACAAAATATTGAATACAAAACAGCAAATATCATTTAATCGAAAGAATAATTTAGCGAATGAAAAATTATGGAAAATATAAAAAAAATTAAAATTATGAAAACAATTTATTATTTTGTTCGTATCTATACATTGTTTATTTTCATTATAAATAAAATATTTATGAACTAATATGTCAAATTATAGGCAATTTCTTTTAAAAAAATTAAATTATTACTCCCACCACTTCAGTTGGTATTTTTGTAGCACATATTATTTGTTGCGGTAATTGCTGTATGTGAATAGCTTCGTTTTTCGTATTTGCTACTACGATCCTTGCATGAAGTTTATTTACATCAGCCACGTGTGAATGATCTGACGATCCTTTAGTAATAGATTCGCTTTTAACTATCATTCGGCTTTTACAACGGTGTTCTGTACATCTTAAATACATTATGTCTTCAATAGTTTTTTCCACTATGAATGAATATCCATCATATATTTTCAGTATTTTATTTTTATTATTGAGTACGTATTCCATACTAATACAATATTATTTGCGCTCAACGAAGAATTGTACACGTAACACAAACTACACTAATCACTTGAATACTCGATTAAATTAAAATAACTCGATCAAAACCACGATTAAAGAATAAACATATCTAAGGCTAGGTTCACATGGAAAGCGTTAAACGAGCGTTTATCCAACACGCGTTTTTAGTCAGTGCTCACATAAATTACAGATTTTACGCGTTAAGCGCGTGTATTAACTATAGTAATAACTATAACTAATAACTATAGTCAGTCGTGTTTTAAATTCTGATAAAGATGGACGTAGCAGAATCTGTATGCTTATGGACCTTATATAAAAGAACATAATATAATGTATATTATTTTGTTTTTAATATAAATTTTTTAAAAATTATTCAATATTAAGTATACATATGATTATGATTCAGTAATTAAGTAATTAAAATAAAGTAATGCACACCAAGAACTTTCTTTTTTTCCTCTGTATAACCTTCTTCAGAAAAAATAAGTTCTATTTCTTCCTAGACATTTCTTTTTACTATTTTATTTTAATCAAGACTGGTCATGTCCCAAATCGAGAGCCTTTTTTTGATTTCATCGATGAAAAATTCATTACTGAATTCTTCCATTGTTGACAGTGGTTAAAGTGGGGAAAATGTTGTGGAGGGACTATATTCATCAACAATTAAGGAGCGTTCCCCATCCTAATTTTAAATCTTATCAACTTTTTTTAAGAAACCCATGAGGTCTAAGCCTCTTTGTTACACATATATGTTCATAAAAATATTATTTTCATAGGGTGTAAAAACAAATTTCCCCAAAAAAAAATAATTCTATACGTATGCCTACTCAAAAAAAATAAATTGAAATACATAGTAGGTAATGTTTAAAAAACTTAACAAAACTAAAAAGAAACAATTACTAACCTTGCTAGTTAACGTAGACAGTAACAAATACCAACATTGCATATAAGGTGTACACTGTTTATATTATAAGATAGTTTCTATCACCTATCATAATTTAAAATTTATACTATTTATAGTTATTCTATTTTGTTTATATTTATTCTAAATAATAGTCGATATCACTATCACTTTAATTTTTGAGCTATGGGTAATAACCGCTCGGGGATCATCTATAATTATACATAGCGTCAATTAAATTAACCCATGGTATACATTATCTACCATTTTTGCTTATCGTTACACCTAAATATAATTTCTCCGAAATTTTTTCCACTTGTTCAAATAAATCAAGAAAATAAATTTCATGTAATATTGTAATATTATAATCAGTATTGTATATTCAATATTATATTTTAGTGACCAATGCCATTAAGCGTCCACCCGGACTTTTATCGACTTAAATTAAAGAGGACGCATATACTTATTTTAAATAAGAAGGAGCACTCCACCTCCCTCCGTCCCTCCCCACTTTAACCACTGATTGTTGATAAAAAAAAGGACGTAACGCCTTGAAATACACGTTGCAACTGAACATGTCAATACAAACCTGTACAATGTTCAAATGCTTGTCAACTTGCACTGACGCGCGTTGACAGGTTTTATGCGTTAGGTTTAAGTTCACATGGAGAGCGTTAAACGCGCGTTAGCCAAGCGCGCGTTTACAATTACTATTAATTGCTATTAACTGTACACATGGTAACGCGCGTTCAACGCTGCGATAGCGCAAAAAAGCTTTCAGCGCAAGTTGACGTGCGTATGAACATTGTACAGGTTTGTATTGACGTGTTCAGTTGGAATGTGTATTTCAAGGCATTACGTCCTTTTTTTGATCAATAATGGAAGAATTCAATAATGATTTTTTCATTGATGAAATCAAAAAAGGCCCTCGATTTGGGACATGACCAGTCGTGATTACTCAAATAAAATAATAAAAAAAAATGCCTGGGAACAAATAGTACTCATTTTTTTTAAAGAAGGTTATACAGAGGAAAAAATAAAAGTTCTTGGTGTGTATTCTTTTATTTTAATTTCTTAAATCATAAACAAATGTATATTTAATATTGAATAATTTTTAAATAATTCACATTAAAAACAATATCATATACTTAGTCTGTTTTTTTATAATAGGATGAACTCAGTATTTCCTATTTCCTTGCCTACGATGCTGCATTCGTCTATATAAGGTCCATAAGCTTTTTTTACGACCATCATCGCTGGAATTTAAAACATGACTAAATATAGTTACTAGTTATAGTTATTAGTATAGTTTAAACGCGCGCTTAACGCTCTCCATGTGAACATTGCCTTATACTAAACTGATAATTTACTTGTGCCCGAAGAAATCATTATCCATCGATAAACACGATAAATATAAATATATCATCGATATTATTGTCACTCACTTTTATCTAGATTCGTCAAATCAGCTTTCACTATTTTTAGTTCGTTGTTTTTTTTTACGTTATTTTCTTTTCGCTATTTTGACGGGATACCAACATTAAAACGTAAATAGAATTATCCAAACCAGAAACTGATAAAGAAAGATGTAATATATGTTATTGTATTATTAGTTTTCGGATATCGATTTGTTCAAATGTAACTTAGACTTCTGATATATGATATAATATAGTATACCAACTCATTATACAAGTATAGTGTTTGTATGGTCCATGGCATAATATTAATATATAACATTACAGCAATATCATCTAATAACGACGAAATTCTATCGTTTACATAAGTTTTTCAATAAAATGAGAAATGTGAATTTCCTTCTATAATTTTGTTAGGGTCAGATTATGATAGTCGAGTTAAGTGTGTTTGTCATAATATAGCGTATAGCACATATTTTAATTATTTCATGGTATTAGTTTAGCGTTGCCGATGCTTTTATTACATCATTGTATAAATTTATCCTTTGCTGATATTTTCTCACTTATATTAAGTACACAAATACATAAACAAATTAAAAGATACAGTGAGTAAGTAGAACAATAAGTTATTGTCTTGATATTTCATTTTAATTATTTTCTGACCTTCAAAACAACTATGAGTACTATAGTAGTTTTTTGTAATTTTGGATTTCTTTTGTAATTTTTTCCAAGAGAATTCTGAAACCAAGAAATACTTCAGAAAATAATGTATCTTATAATTAAAAAACAAAATATGGATAATAATATTATTTTTGTTGAGACTAGTTTTTCTTAGTTTGGAATTAAAAATATATTAATACTCAACGTATATTCACACATAATAATCTATCTATAATGGTTTTTTAACATTTTTCTAAATGTATATAAACAATAATACAAATGCATGAATTAAAAATAATTAAAACTGCGTGTGTCATTATTTGTATAATTGCCTCAGTACCGATTTTATCGTCTGTCGAGGGAAAACGATCCAAATAAAATGTTTTTTTTGTATAAATTTAAAGGATAAGAGGGTGTCAATAAATGATGGAGATGTAAAAAACATACAGAGAAAATATTTTGAGATACTACTGAATGAGAAGTATCCAAAATAATCTTTAGAGAGTACTGCATGAAAAGAAAAAGTGAATGGTTTAGTTAGTGAGGATGTGAAGGTTTCGTTGAAGGCGATGAAAAAGAAAAAAAGTGGTAGGACCAAATGGAGTTATTGTAGAGGTGTAGAACATTTTAGGGCATATAATCATTGGATGGTTGAAAGATATTTTCAGGAAAGTGTTTATATAGTAAATAGAGAAAAATAATGCCTGAAAATTGGAGAAAAAGTTTTATTGTACCAATATTTAAAGAAAAAGGAATCATATATAAATATAGTAACTATAAAGGAATAAAGTTGATGAGTCATAGGATGAAGATTTGGTAAAATATTATAGATAAGAGAATAAAAAGTGAGATATCAATATCAAAAAATTAGTTTGATTTTATGGCAGTAACGGAGTCCTTATTTTGTGTTAGATAACTAGTAGAGTTTTAACGTATAGAAAAACAAATTATGCGTGGTGTTTATAGATTTAGAAAAGGAGTATGACAGAATGCAAAGAGATATTTTAAAGTAGGTATTAATGAGAATAAAAGCTCCAAAAAAACTCGTATATATATATATATACATTGTATGCAAGATATGTATAAAGGCTCGAGAACTAGTGTAAAGAGTTTGTGTTGAGTAAGAGATTTTAACGTAGGAGTTGGTGTGCATTAAGAGTTGGCTTATAGTTTTATTTGTCCTCCGTAGTAATGGATGAAGTTACGAAAGACATACAGAGTGATATACCTTGGTGTATGATGTTTTTTTGATGTGATAGTTTTGGTAGGAAAAACCTTGAAGAAGTTAATAATAGGTTAGATGAGTGGAGGTTAACTCTTGAAGGAAAGGGATTAAGAATTAGTAGAAATAAAACAGAGTATATAGAGTATGAATTTAGATGAAGATATCAAGAAGTTGAGGATATGAAGAGATCAATGGCAATAAGTGGTGATATATATTATATGGTGAAGTTAAGAACATTACATATTAAGGATAATTTGTAAATCAGGACAGGGGATTTGGCATGGATGTAAAACATATGATTAAGTGCTGTTGGATGAAATGGAAAGAATCGTCTAGCGTTTTATGTGATAAGAGAATTCCAATGAGGCTGAAAGGTAAATTTTACAGAAATGTAGTGAGACGAACTATACTATATGATTCAGAGTGTTGAGATGTTGACAGAATAGATGGATGAGTGGAATGAAAATAGATGATAGAATAAGGATTGAATTTATGTGAGAGGTAGTATTGGTGTAGCATAGAAAGTAGACAAGATAAAAGCAAAAAGACAGAGATAATTTTGGATTATGATGAGGCGAGAAGAAACGAAAATAGTAATAGTAGTAATTAAAAAAATGTTAAACGGAAAAGAGGAAGAGTAAAACCAAAAAAGAGATGGATAGATACAATTGAAAATTATATAAGGGCCGTTGGTGTATGCGTAGGGGATGTAGAAAATTAATACGAGTGATGGTACAAGACAAGAGTGGCTGACTCCAAATTGTTGGAAGCAGGGTTACTTAAACCGTTGGTTTTTGGTTCAGTTCCATAATTTGGAACTTTATTTGTGATAAACGTTAAATCAAATTATTTTCAACAAACGGTTTTAGATTGTAACGTTATACATTAAATGGTTCACCTGAAATTTTACTAGAAAAACGTTAAAATTATTTATGTTTTTTTAAATGTTCACCAAAAAAAACGTAAAAGAATTTAAAGTTCTTGAATGATAGACCTAATAAACGTTGTTAAGTTATTCGTTCTTGTACATTTAATTAGAAGACCGTCTTGAAATATTATGTTTTTGAACATTTAATCAAAAGAACTTATCAAAATAATACGTTCTTTTAAATTTAGTTATAAGAACATTTTGAATAATACATTCTTGAACATTTAATCAGAAGAACGTTTTACAGTCATATGTTCTTAATTTAAAGTTATACGTTCTTGATAACGTTTTCATTTCTTGAATGTTCTTAAAATTAACACAATTTTGAAGACGATTAAGATCACATAGACGAAGAAAACATTAACGATGTTTCTGAATGTTCTGATGAAGATAATAATAAAATAAATGAACAAGAAGATGAAAATAATCAAGAGACATTGCCTTAAATCTTCAATGATTTAGGTACAGCAGTCTATATATCGGAGGTATTGAGAAGTATGTGATGTGTTGTTCATATTTTACAACTATCAATTTTAGATGTATTTGAAATAGAAAGTATATCAACTAATCAACTAAAAATAAATTACGGAGATTGGTGAAGATGTTGTTGAGATTACCAAAAAATTTGGAAGCTCTCAAGAATATGGGTATACAACTATATTATTACTTATAATAACTTATTACCTATATTATCATAATAATATATCGTCTTATATTGTCAAAAACAAATGACCAGCTATTGGATTTATTTTGGCTGAAGATTCTTTAGTTCTTTTAAATTTACATTATGCTGTTGGGGTATATTTTTAATCCTTATCTTAGTTATTAGTAAAGATAGGACTAAATGTAATTTAAGTTTTAGATTTTGATATTAAAGTACTAATTATTCTTAAATAATTTTAAATTCAAAATAGTCAAAAGATAATCTTGATTCATAACGTTATTTTCAAAGTTTGAAGAACGGTTTAGTTTGTGTTTTTCTGTGTGTTAAAAGTTTGAAGAACGTGTTAGCTTATTACGTCCTTAATGTAATTTTTCGAAGAAATTAATTAGTTATAACGATTTTTTGGTAATTGTTCAAGGAACGTAATTGGTTATGACGCTCCACATGTCAATTTTTAAAGAATTTTTAAGATTATAACGTTTTTTGTGAAAAAGGTTAGTAAATTTAATAGTTTATATTGTTATTTCGTATAAAGAACCAATAAACTAAATTAAATAATTGGTTTTGTTCTATTATATTTTGGTTTATGAACAACAATAATGTTCTTTAACCGGATTTTACGTTCCGTTCGGAAACCCTGGTTGGAAGAAAGGTGAAGGAGAAGAAGATCGATTTTGCTTCTGTATATAAAATGCAATATATTATTTTTAATTTTTTTTCCCCTAAAATATTCTATTGCCTCGAAGTGATAGCATAATTATATATTCTCTACCGAAAAAAACTCTAACGTAATTTAAGTACATTTAAACATTATTACATGGAATTACATTATATTCGAATGGATAATCAATAGTTTTACATAAATTATGTAAATTAATAAATAAAATGTGTCGAACAAATTTAGATAACGCGTTAAGTAGCAGTGATAGGAATTATTCGATTATTCGAATATTTGAATATTCGACCATTCAAATATCAGTATTCGATGCTACAATACAATACGTAACGAAAATTATTCATTTAAGTTTTCGTGCAACACAAAACGTTTAATAATAATAGGTATTGTTCGAAGTAGAATATTCGAATATCCGAATAATTCGATTATTCAAATATATAATACATCTCTATTAGGTAGTTAAAAATGCATAGACCTTTACATATAATTTGAATAAACATAAAAGAACTCATGTAATCATGATTATAATATCTAACCATTTTTAAAATAAAAATATTTATACCCAACGACTTCTGCAGCATAGATAACCGTTATTTAATAGTTTAATACTTTAATAAATAACTACACATATAATTATTATTGACATATAATTTCATACTTTTATATCATTTTCAATCACGCCATCATCTTCATCTCCTCTAGCCATCACCTAACACTATTCATTAAATTAAATTCTTAAATGGAAAATTTTGACGAGGAAAAAATAATACATGGAAAATACAATTTTTTTCTATTTTATAAATATTATTTTATGCGAGGAAAGTTGTCTAAAACTTGATCGATTCAGGAGAACTATAAATCATACAAAGCAGATTATGGACGAACAGTATGTTGTACAAAACATTTTTGTTTCTTAAATATGAATTTAAGTTTACTTTTCAATATCCTTTTTTCAGAAAAACGACTTTTAAATGTTCCTATTGTTATATGATACCATAATTACTTAAAAAAAAAAAAAAAAACAGTGAATGAAAATTAAATCAGTTAGCCCACGTTCAGGGAGCCATACGAGGAATCAATTAACGGTGAGCCCCGTTAACAGATCTTTAGGTATATACCTGAATGCTGACTTTATGTTTAACAGTATCTATAACAATGTATCAATATGCATTTAAAATATTGCAATTTTATTTATTATTGTTCGTCGATATTATATTTACTTTTTAATAAAACAAAATATCTTTTCGCAAAACTTCGGAACGGTGGAAAACTTTTTACAAAGAATTTGAGATGAAAGAAAAACTGTACATATTATTATCATGACCCCCGACTACCGACTCTCTTTTATAACGTACCTAAACTCACTCTAAAAATTCTAAAAACCCACCTCCGGTTTTTGGTTACAAGATATTGAATTGCAGTTATTGTTTAATTATTATAGGTGCACTGAGGCATCTTAATTATATTGTACTTTGAATAAGTCCTTCATATAGTCGTACAATATAATGTAGGTATGCCAAAAAATGCTCCTAATATTAGTATAAGCATGTGTTTTAAGGACTTATACTGAACAAGAACAGTAGAATCCTAGGAATAATTCTGAAAAATAAGAAAATAAAATTTCAGTCGGTTGTGCGGCCTTTCTTTAACATCATTACAAATATTATGTACAGCTGTTTACTGCACGTGTAAGTTTTTGCGCGATAATTTTATTTCCGTCTATTATCTAGAAAAGAACCTTAGAGTTCCCGTCGTTTAATGAAATTTGCAAACACTTTATATAATGCGGTTATTAAACATCACTTTGGTAACGCCACGATTTTGTCAATTTTACAGCGTTATTTATCAACGCATTTCCTGCGGGAACACCGCCGTATCGCCCGAGCCCGTCGAAAGAACCCTTTGACCATTTTCTCTTAACAATTTTCTGCTACAACAATCCGGCGTTTCTTCTGTTTTCTGAAATAATAATACTGTTGTTATTTCATACTCGTTTTTTCGATGTGGCCATGTTTGTTTACGTCAGGTGATTATCCCTTTGAACTCAAAGGCTCATCATCAACTTCGTGAAATATCGATTACTTTGATTCTCATTTTATAACATTCTCGGGCGCGGGATAAACACAAAAAAACATACTATTTCTTTGGCGTTCGTCAAGTTAGAACTTATCTAGGCTCGATTCAGCAACTGGTTTCAGATTTCTTAAACACTTCCTGTAGAGAAATCTTATCCAAAAAATTATTTACTCAACACTTGTTATACGTCACGTATTACGTACTACTTCCGTACCATGTTGGCAAGGTCGTAACGGGCACTCATCAAATATTATATTAGGTCAACTAAATTAACTGCCATAATAATACTGTAAATAGATCCACCGCAGTTAATATGTTCCCAATAAAACAACATAAAGCTCTTTGAACACCACACAGATACGTAGAACCGACTTCAGTCGTTGCACTAACATTAATTATCGGTTTTATTAACTATAGTAAACGCGAATAATGTGATCACCAATTATTTTATTGTTGAAACGTAATACATTAAATTTGATATAGCTTGATGTACCATGAGTACCTATTGTTAGTGTTTGAAGTATGAAATATTTCATTTTGAAATATTTCACTACATGGTGAAATATTTCACAAAAACGTGAAACATTGTATTTTTTTTTTGAAAACAAATTATAATGATTGTATTTTATCAATTATTAATAGTACAATCCATGAGTTCTTGGTATAATCATTGATATTAACAATATTAATGCAATGAGTGCCGTGGCTGACATATTATACTATTTATACTATATTAGGGTCTTATTTTCGGCTGTTTATAGCAAAAATTGGTTTTTTCCCCAGGGATGGCTTATCGTCGACGACGATGCAAGGATGGTTCTATTATTGTGAATTGTGACTAAATATATTATATAAGTATAATATTTATTACACAGTTGACAGTCAATAATTTAATATCGCAATCATAATCTTAACGTTATAAACTTATAACTTATATATAGTTTCTAACTAGAAAAATACGCATGGTTTATTATCATAAAATTATTATTATTATGGTGAATAGACGTCTGACGACAATAGTGTACCTATAGACATTTAATATTTATCATATAATCTTTTAATTTTTATAATAATTATTAGTGTACGAAAATTTATCGACATAGTACGTTTTTTTATCAATTTAAAAATGTTGAATACTATTTTGAATGTATAATACCAAAAAAAACCATCACTAATGAGTAGGTAATGGGTAATTAGTGATTGGTTTCAGTAGTATTAAATTATAAAAGTAAATTATGACAATTACATACATAAAAATAAAACTTATTTAAAAAAAAAACAAAATTTATTAAAATACTGAAATATTTCAGACATTTGAAATATTTCAAGAAATATTTCATTTTTTTAAATTTCATGAAATTTTCAAACACTACCTATTGTAATACTTGGTTAGTCAACAAAAATACAATTTATACAATATAGGTACACACATTTTATGTCATACCATAGAACAATTATTTATTTTTTTTTATTTTTAAATTTCCCTATTTATTTGTTTTTAGATAATTTTAATTGGTTAAGCTTTATGGTTTTTATGAACACATTGAACCGCCGTATCTAATAAAATCAATAAAATTTACTCGTTCTACGAATACCCGTAAATGGTTTTCATAAGGTTTATATTACATACTTCATAATTTTTAAGAACCATAAAAATTACGTACACAAAGAACGAAATTATGTAAACTTTTCGTTTGCACAATAAATCGAAATCGTTTTCATCGTTAATCTATTTAAATACGAAATAAGATAAAATTTAATCTATAAACAAATCGAGTATGGACGGATTGTCGAGAAACGGTGAATAAAGTGACCTTAAGATACAAAAAAAATGGGCACTGCTGTAAAAACTACTATCGTATGATATGAACTGCACTGTGTATACAATAATGTAGTCATATGATATGTAACAGACCTAAAAAAAAAAGAAAATTTTATAATCATCAATTTGTAGTGGGAAATCTATATAATATATTTTGTTATTGTGTTCTTTTTTTTATTTTTCTCTTTTTATTCAATCGTGTAACCATAACATACATTATGTGCACAAGGGCATACTTCTGCCAAACGTATATATATATATATAAACGATACGTATTGAAAGGACAATGCATGGAAGGGCACCCATACAGGAGTGGTATACTTATTGTAAATAAATCATGTTCGGATATAAGTAGCTGTTGTCGTCGAGCTCCCTTCGTCCTCCCGCCGTAATAATGACAGCATACATCTCTTTGTCGCTCGCTGTAATATTTTTCATCGCACTAAAAAATACGACCTATCGAAAAGTAAAAAATGTACTCGGTCGGTTTTTTTAATTTATTTTATTTTCCCGTTCGTATATTCTGAAAACTAACTTTGATACATCGTGGGTGATAAATAAACGTTGACTGTACCACGTAATGGTAGACGCATTGAATTTCAATTGTTTTGCGTTTTTTAAACATGCAGATGACAGCTCGGTTTGTAAAAATCGACATTACATGCGGAGAAGTTAAAAAAATAAAATATTTTCGTCGGAATAACATCGTTAATGAAGCTCTGTAAAATAATTAACGTGGACGAAAAAAAATAGATATACAAATCGTACTCTGTCAAACATAAGACACTAGTCAACTCCCAAAGTATTAAAATATATCGGGGATACGTCATGCGGTACTGAACGACTTATATATACACAATAACGGAGAAAATAATGAAGCAATGAGTATACAAAATAATTGTATTTCATTAGATGCATTAATTTGGTTATTAGAACAATTGATTCGATCTAATCTACAATAACATTTTGATTTACATTGAATTTATATATGTATATCATTTTTTAATATTGTCTCCGAGTTGTATAAACAGTCTTTTATTTTAATCATAGACTACGGAAACAGCTAATACATATTGATCGATGAGGACATTATTTAAATTAACGATTTAAATCATATCCAAATATATTTTAAGCCGTGAGTCCCGTAAATTACGATATAATGAGTATGGATTAAAATACGAGAATTTAAAACGAATGTAACTCTTTTTGGTGCTATAATATTTCCGACTTCCGAGTTAAAGGTTTTAGATTAAAAAAAATTATGCTTGAGAGTCGAGTGCCCCCCTGTCCTTGGTCCGTAAATAACCGGACACTTAAGAACACAGTCACACCGATGTGCTTTTTAAGCAGATTCAATTTTAGCTAGCTAAGAACACAATTTTTTATATAATAGAAACTAATTTTTTTGAAAATCATATTTGTACTTTCAACGTTGTCCAATTGTATAAAATATATTTTAAAAAAAAAAAAAAAAACGAGATCGAGTTACTTCTATTTATACATAATAGTGTCTAAGTAATATCATTATTATTAATCCATCGTCATTCATATGTACTAATCTCTTATAAGCAATAATAATTTCATTTATTGGTTTGATAAAAAAAAAAATGAAATTCAAATCAGTGTGTTTAACGAAATTTTTGAAATTATTTATGGGGTCCGTTCTATGAAGGAATATCAACAATGTTAATTAGTTTAAACGTTTCAATGACAAAGCGAAATTGATTAACGAATATTGTGGATCGTCAACACCCGAGGAATGACTACGAAACTTTACAAATTACAGATATTATATCAAGTTTGAACTGTTAAAAACTTTGCACGATAGCTAGACTAAGTAGTGTTTCAAATATGATAAAAAGACGTGACAAGTAGACGCGTACATAAATATATATATATGTGCTCGTATGTGTGCGTTATTTATTTTACTCGTTTGTATTGCGTAATCAGAATGTTCGGAATAATCCGCCTCTGACAAAACTTATCGACAAAAATTCATATATGACGGATGAGAAATGGATTTTCGTCTTCTACTCGAAACAAAAGTCCTACCGTCTGCACTGCCTATATACATATACACGCGCTAAGACTTTATCATAGCCGTTCAAAAGATCACGTTCACCGCCATGAGTGATGATAATTGGTTTTTTTTTTACATATGCTCCTGCTATATAATACAGTATAATCACGTTTAAAGTTTAACAAAAAATTAAATATTTCACAAAATGTACGTTTAATCTGAGAATACCGTGAAGTAATACTTTAAGTGGTGGTACAGTTCTTCCCGATCCCTTCTAAGATATATGTTCGTTTCACGTATGGTCGTAATACGAAATTATTTAAAATCGTAAAAAAAACGTTGACGTCGACCTATAACCAGATACATATATAAATACACACACATATACAGTCATGTTAACGTATTATGCACATAGCTGCGGAGTTTTTATTTCGTATACAGGACGTGAAATACGCGAAATCGTCGTAACATCATTACACTTGAAACGTATCCGTATGCACGAGCGTAGTAAAATTCCTGAACTCGGCGAGCGTACGCACTACACGCACGCGTATACGTGTATACCGGGTCGACCGAAGCTACGGAGTCCTCGTGTTCCTCGTCTCCTTCACTTTACGATTGTACCGGATCATGATTACAAGTTGGCGCTTTGTTCTTTCGTCCCTCCTGTCCGTAGCTGATGCGTAACCCTTGGGATGTACTCAGCACGCAGCAGCAGCGTTGGAGACCGGCCACAGACTGGCTGGTATTTCAATCAATACACGCGGAGAGATTCACACGATTCCGCATCGTCCACGCGGACATTCATACCTGTATACACACGTGTAGGTGCACGCGGAGTTTTCTTAGCGATTACAAAGAAAATTAACTCTGTTAGAAATTTCTGAAAGACGTGTATCGCACGTACAAAACGTGTACGATAATATATCGCCACTCAGTTGTCTTCGTCTGTACTGCATGAAAAGCAAAAGAAAATATAGGTTTTTGAATTTTAAATCGTTTATTATTAATCAGTATTGCTTAATCGCGAACAAACGTAACTGTAGTTAGTACTCACTATTCCAAAGACCAATGTCAATTAAACGTTTTGATTTTTTTTTTCTTATGACTGTTATATTAATTCAACGTTTTTATAGCGATTGAATATAGTGAAGGGAATTACAATAAAAATAATAAATGACGTGCTTAAAGCTAAAAGTAGAGTAAATACACTGAGCATAAATGACGTACTTATGAATAATACAATTTCACTGCGAGCTTCAAACACTAAAGACTTAACGTCAAAATAAATAATTTAATTAATTCGAAATAATTAATTATTTTGTGCTTAATTGTTGTTCACTTCGTAGTTGGTGAAGTGCACAATAGTGATTTGTATAAAGTAAATTACTTAATACCTCACGTTAAACATTTTGGGGATTTTTTTAATATGTAAATGCATAAAATACACATAGTGCATATTCATATATTCTTGTTGAAAAAAAATATTCAATTTATAGTTTTTGATGCTATCAAAATTTACCTATAAACAAAAAATCGGATATAACTCATATTTTCCGCATACCAATTTGTTCCAAAATTATGATATCGAACTTCGTTCAATTTTTTACTTTGATATACAACAGTAAATAGGTTGTTTATAATTCAGAAGTATATGTTACGAGAATTATTTTGTTTCATGGTGTATTTATAATCAATTTGATTTTTTTCACCTGTAATAGGAATATTAGTCAAAGCATCATCTACATGTTTTTGTCATGTTGACTAAACAGGTAAGTTATTGACAATACTATTGTAAAATATATTATTAAAATGAAGAGCACAGAAATAAACTCAATAAGTTTGGTTTAGTCCTTTACACAATAACTATTCGATACACACGCTAATGGTTTTGAATCAAAATTCATTTTCATTGAAAACCGAACGAATAGACCCAAAATAGAGAATCGAACTTATAAAAAAATTATCGGCTCACAAAAAAAATATATTTTTATAATAATTTTTCGTTACCAACAATATATTGATCATTTGGTACTTTTATTTATAAACAATTATAACAAAGTAAATGAGTAGATATTAGGGATAAAATTATGTTAAAGGAGTGCGAAATTAAAAATTACTGTTTGCATTAGGAAGCCAGAATTCAGGATTAAGAAAATGATTGGAAGCACGATAGGAGGAAATAGAGAGTTGAGAAGAAGATTGGTAATTGACCGACCAAAAATTAGTGAATAAGAATAATCTGGAGGGATAAAATAAGAATTTGGAGATTGCAGAGAGTTTACTCGGATTGTAAATAAAGGAAAGAATTAAGACAAAGATGGAAGGAATTTGAGAGGAAAAGATAATGGACAAGCCATGGGTGGTAAAAAGCTATTATCATATGCTTGGTTGTAGGATGAGAAGAAAATCGTAAGTGGAAGGAGATGACTAGGGAACTTGTGTGGCATCAAAATGATGAGGAATGCTTTGTTGGTGTATGATTGGATACCAACATAATATGTTGTAGATACGAAATACACCATAATATTATTATGGTGTATTTCGTACCTGCACGTGGGAACATTTTCACACTGTATAATTATTTACATTTTAGAAATAGCGTAGATATTACATGTACATTAATTGAAATATCGAATTACTTGTTTGGCCGATAACATACTATCATGTTACGTACACGTAAGTGAATTCGGTACATTGATTTATCAATATCGATTCCAAGTATAGGAAACTTAAGCTTAATTTACGAGATAATCGACAAAACGTGTGGATTAATGACTGTTCTGCCGTATGATAGTAGTTCAATGTCATATTCACATTAATGGGATTACCTAGAAAATGTTTTCAAAATTAAGTTTAAATTTGCAAGTTATTTCGAAACCACATTTGTGAATTATCATTAAGAAACTTGATCAAATAACTCTGGATTCCAGCTAATTGAACACACATTTTTTCGGAACGAGAATAGTGATAGTGATGATCAAGTGCCACTGGGTATAGTATGATATTTTTTATTGTATTGAATATTCGTTTGTATATGCGGTTTAGTAAGTGGTGTTATGATTTTTAATTTAATCACAATATGAACTATAAGCCATATTAAATGTTGAAATGGATGATGAATTATGTTTATAAAAATATAATATGTAAATGTTAAAGAAATGTTAAAGTTAAATATGATCTAATCTTGAATGTTAAACCATGCAATTTTAATAAAAAATAAAAATTTTTTTTTGATGTGTATCATAAAATACAATTTATTTATTTATTTTGTACTAATAAACTAAACATTTGCTAGAAATTAATATTCTGTAATTTATGTAAAATTTGTGTCTAATTCTCTGTTGTACAGTTCGTTATTAGTATAAGTTGTTAGAGCATCTACAGAAGATAAACATTTTTTATCTGCAGTAGTTCTTCAGCCTCTTCGGCATCTTCCAAATATCTGTTTTGTAGAGTTCCACTAATATAATAAATATAACAGGTATTTTAATGTCTATTTATAAAACTATCATATTTAACAAGATAACACCATTTATAAAATAATAAAACGATTTGTTCGGAAATTATAAATAGTGATAATTATTTAAAATAAAATTCGATTTTCTGGTTATAAGGGTAAATAACACATTTAAATTTTGTTAAAAACGTAGTAGAAATAACTTTTTAATTACATTAATACCTTCCAAAGCTAACAGTCAATGGATAGATTATAATTTATTTATCATATATATGAAACTATTTAAAACAGTATTTACTAAAAATCAGTAATTTATCGAAATTCATCAAAAAATATAAAGGATTCATAAATTTTAAATTAACACCATTTAGTTTATGATATAATCTAATTTAATTTATCCGGTTGCGTCTGAAAAATAATTACTTTAAAAACCAATAAATTGGGTAGCATATAGGTATATTGTCTTATATTTTAGAAATAAATAAAATAATAATAGATAATAATTTAAAAACGAATCCATGAGATAAAAAAGATTAATTATATTTCTTTAATAAATTTATTTGAATGCATTATTTGAAAGTAGAAATGATTCCTGATATTTATTTCATAATATTTAATTACATTTAATTAATTTTTCTCATACAATAATTTTAGAAATGTGTATTTCTTTTTCATTACCTAACACAAATACGTCATAAACATATTATTATTTTATTGTCGATCTGATGTACGTAAAACCATAGTTGTATAATTACTTGTTACATAAATAAGATACATTTGTGATTTTGAAATTTTCACTTAAATATATTCATATTAATAAATATTAATGTAATGCTACTGCAATACAAATAAATTATATAAGGTTTTATAAACCGAATAAAAAAATATATTACTAACTAATATTTACTTTTATTGTTAAGTTAATCTTATTTCATTATAGTTACTAATTCGAATAATTACTGAATGTAAAATACTAAGTTATACAACTTTGACATATTCCCAGCGTTTGTTGATGGTAATATTATTATTGTTTCACAATGGATCGTGTAAAACTATAGTTCTGTGAGTATTTAATTTAAAAATTAAAGTATTAGTGTTATTTGGAAATACTTTGTATTCTTTAGTTCTAAAGTGAGGTTACCGGGTAGGTAAACAGAAATGATATTTTGAAACTTAAAGTGCAATATTGTTTTCCCTTTTATGGCAGAATTTTGCTGAAATACCTATCACTGCTTACCCGTCGATGGTAGACACATTTCAAAACTTTTTATCAACGCGATTCCGATTGAAAAACTAATAACGAAAGGTGTGGCTCTAAAGTTTTCATAATCGAATTTGTTTTTTGTCAAATACGGCTGAAACAAAACTCTCAAAACTATTCAATAATTTTTATGCTATTCCATCAGGATAAGAATTTTGTTTTATTTTCAATACCAAAGTCTTTTTTAAAGATATTATGACGAATCGTTATTTTTAATCAAAAACTTTTATTACTATAGCATTTACCTATTTAGTATACCTAATCCAGGGATATCTTGTTTTAATAAAAAAATAAAAATAAAAATAACTTGTTATGATAAGTGAAATCCACATATTATATGATGATTACAAATTTATGGATAACATATCGCTGTCCTATAATTAAAGTTTTCTATCGATTAGTAAATGATTACCGTTCATAATAATCGTTCGATTGAGCAATAAATGAATTATAACTTACGTTTGTTGATGAAACAACATATTTTATTCTGAAAAAAATTATACAAAATGGAGTTTAATAAAACTAATAAAAATTATAATACCCAAAGGTTAAATTTTTATTTATTTAATTGTAGGCTCATGGTAGAAAAATAAAAATGTTGATCAACGTGTATCATAATTTTTAAGGTTTTTTATTAGTTTTTATTAAACTTCATTGTATATAATTGTTTTCAGAATAAACTATATTCCACCATCAACAAATTGTTGTATAATTTTTATTAAAAACAAACATATTAAACTGAATTATTTTATAAAAAAAATTTAAATTTGTAGTGGGTATTTTTGATCTAGAAAAATGATCAGGGGCTATCATTCTCAATGAACCGTCTGACCAAGACACGAAGTGTTTGTGAAAAAAACCATGCATGATCAAAGAATACGGAAATTGTAGTATTATTATTTGAAACAATACTTATATTAATTATCTGTGCAAACTATCAGAAAAATGTAGTACGAGTATGTAAGAAAATCAATTTAATTTTCTCAAATTAGATAATAATTGATATTACTATTAAATAATACTAAAATATAGTTTTGGTTAAGTCCTAGATAGTTATATTATTAATATTCATTAATTAACACGAGTTTTAATATAAAAGTTTCAAATATCATCACATCTGATGTCAAATTAAGTAATATCCTACACAAAAATTTAATTTTATTCCAGTAAGTTTTAGTGCTGAAGTTTGTGTGTACGAAATGCATATTTCCGAATTAAAACACCGAGGTATGACAAGGACTGCAGGACGAACGGTGAAAGAGTGTGCTTTTTCTGTTTCAAAAGCACAACGTTTTACAGTGTTCGTTCGATAGGGTTTTCCAATTCCGTCATGTGATGATTCGATTTTTCCTTCGAATTATAGTAATTTCGAAGGACATTCGTCTACGTTCAATGCTGTAATGCGTTGTTCAACCTATGCCAGGGAATTATTGTAAATCCCGTTAACTCATCTCTTTTCACGGTGTCTAAGAATATTTTTTTACCTTAATTTAGTTTATAATTTAAACGGTTATGAATACAAACGAAGTTATAATTTATAGTAGTCTAATTTTTCATGTTTCTGAGCGTATGGAAAATATTTATTACACAACATTTAAAGTATTGTTTGTGTTAAAATACATGGAAATAAGTAGTACGTAAAACAATGAAACTCAATAGTGTTCTGTAGTTGTAGAAACTTTAAAAAATCGCTCCGTTCTTTATTTTGAGTTTAGAAACTACTGAATGTAGAATAAGATCAACAAAATGAGAGAGGGTGGTGGTCGAGGATGAAACTTTGAGACAGGAATGCGACCTGATTAAGTGAAATATGTCATTGCGTTGTTTACGAAGGAATGAAATTTTGGATTTTAATTGGTTTTATATTGGTATTCGGTTCGCGACCGGTGGATGTGTGGTTGGTGGATACTGGATTGATGTGGGGATGGGGTTGAATCCGTTTATAAATTTCGACGTCGATATATTAACCTGTATGGTTAACGACACTTGACACTAAAGCACACCAATATAAAGATTTTATTAAGCGCAATTAAGAAGTTATTTTTATACAGAAACAACCGTACTTCAGTTTTATAAAATTACGCTATTGATTATATTAATGTACTCTTCAATACGTTTTATTAATGTCGGTAACGTTCCATCAAGTTCAAAAGATATTGTCAGCTTAAAATAGATGTAAACCATATTTTTTTATTTTATTTAATTATTAGTTATTATTTATTAAATTAAACGTGGGATACGTGTTATATTTAACTTATATAACATATTATACATATATGTACTTATGCTACATAATATTATGTACAGCTATCCATACGATATTTGAAACAATACGATTATTCACATTTACCGGTTCAATGTTTGTATTTGATAGTTTTTGTAGTGTTTTCAACGGAATTACCATGAAAAATCGACGTGAGGTGCTCGTAAGTAATCACTACACGGTGTTACGTTGATAAGCTTTCAAGACTTTCAATCTTGAGAGTATGAAAACATAATATCGATGGAAATGAGAGGTGGGGGAATTCCTCAAAAACCTTTGTAAGGTCAAACAAATAGTATAAAATATACACATGAATCTGCACAAGAGGTGAACACACCTCTTCTTCGATCGAGTTACATACCACGTAGTAGTAGTAGCAGTAGTATTGGAAGCTATGAGTTATGTTCAGCCGGTCGACCCACGTGTAATGGTTACCACGGTGAATATCACATTACCATACTAATAATTATTACTGTACAGCGTAGGATTGTGTGTACCTGAATCAAGACAATCGCAGCCGAGCGGTTAAATGAAAAAAATAATTTCGCTGGATCGAGTGGACGATCATATTATTATTATTATTATTATTATTATTATTATTATCATTTAATCTATAAATTATAAACAATAAGTTAAACAAAATAGGGAAAACGTAACCATGTTTCATATGGTATTACAACTTATAAAAACTAAAATATTACAACATAATATTTCATACGGTTAATAATAATATTACTGTAGACGTATCGTTTTATTTACAAATATCATATTTTATAGAATGTATTAATATATATTGTTGGGGTATCGGAAAGTCCGGTATAGTGAATTCGATCACCGAAATTTGAAGACTAATATATACTAACAATATTATCACGATTTTTCAATGGATTACTATTCCAATACTATGATAATTTGCATTAATAATGATCAGTAAATATCCTTAATTATAAAATATTAACGTATTTTATTATTCAAGGAGTTTGAACGAAAAATGCTATTTTTAGCCGAACGTTTTAGTTAAAAGGTAAATTATTTAGTGTAAGATAATTTGTTTTTTTTTCTCGTACAAATATTAATTATTTCGATAAATTGATAATTAATATTTGTATAAATTTCGATAAATTGATTGTTTTTATGGTTTTAAATGTATTTAAAACGTTAGATTATTTTTTTGTTTTTAAACTGTTCAAATTTAATGTTCAATACAAATTGATTTGCTTTTACAATAATTAATAATTTTTATTTTTTAATTAAATTACGATTTTTATATAAATTCCCCTATCGAAGCAAATAAAAGGTTTAACGAAAGTTAAAAATATGAAAATTTAAATGGTAAATATAGATACAAGCAAAATAAATATGAACAAATATTTATTTATTGCTTATAATATCAAATAATATTACGTCGACGGTATGTTACATTTATATGAATTATATATTATAATGTATTATAATGTGTGTGTCACAAAACGTTTTAAATTTTCTATTAAAAAAAAAAAAAAAAATGTATTATGAGAAGTATCTCATATTTTGATCAGATTTACTATATATTTTTTACTCCATATAGCATACATTAAAATTCAATTTATCGTAAAAAACATCATAAACAAAAAAGAGAAATTTATAGTTTAATAGTTTAAAAACGAATATAATACAATATTGTCGTAATAAAGTAATAATATTTAACGACACGATGAATATTAATCTTTTAGGCTAAAACTTTTTAGGCTAATCTATAATATTGTAAAATTTGGAAAAAATAATTGGTCTAGATAGATAGGTAAAAAATTTGAAAAAAAAATTGTTTTCTTTATGGACGATCTAAACATTTTTTTATGGCATTTGATTCTAAAAAAAATTATTTCACAAACGCTTTGAAATTTTATCACTTCCTTTATTGTTAAGTATTATCATATTTTATATGGTAAATTAAATATTTATAGTGCTTGATTGTAACTAAGTAACTAAAATGTTCTACGTATTGATTAAATACTTCTTCTCTATTAACTATTAACTTTTTCGCTATAATTTCATCCATAGTAAATTCTTTGTAATTTAATTGTTTTACGCTTTCATGTATTTTTATAGAGTTTTCAGTGTATAATATAGGTTATATAAATATTAGGAAAGTCTTTGACGTGAGTTTCATCTTTAAAATATACTCTTACTTCAGCATACAAGTCTCTTGCTACTCGTTTGAGATATGTTCATGTTCAAAGTAATATAATGATTTTAACTATAAACTTTATGCGTTTCTCGCCAATCAAAGTCATTTGGTTATAATGTATTACATTATTATAATTTTTATCAATGAACAATTTAACTCGTTGGCATTATAGAAGTGAATTATCTGACATAATGTATCCACGGATAAGCTCGCGTATGATGAGAACAGATATTTTTTAGCAACTCTAACTAAATATGAATTTTACAGAGCATTATAGGTTATCATTAATTTAAATATTATGGAAGTTACAATAATATGGATGAACCTAAAATTAAATCTGTATTATTTGAATAAACTAACAAATCTAAAGAGTTAGACGAGTATTGTTTTGTAAAGTTGAGTCGAATCAAGTCAATTTCAAAATGTGAGTGCTCGAAAAATGCTAAGTACTCAAGAAAAAAGTCGTGTACTCGATAATTTGAATTTTTTAGTACTTGATAAAGGTTGAGTATTGAATAAATGACGAGTTCTGGGAATAAAAGTTGAGTATTCAAGAAAAAACTCTTGGTTACCAATCTGTATAAAATAACGTTTTAATAATAAAATTTCAAAGCAATATTAAAATATTGTTATTCATTTAAAATATTAATCTTTCTAGTATTACTTATCGAAAATAATTGGTTCTTAGTTATTTATAGTTTTAACATTTATTTTTCAATAAAGTATTGCAATAAATTCGAGTACTTGATGCAAGTCGAGTACTCGATGTAAATTCGTGTTAAGTAAAATTATTTATTTACAAGTACAAACAATTTTTTTTTTTTTTGTGTCGAGTTGAGTACTCGAACTCAACTCAAAAATGTTTAAAAAATCAAGTACTCCACCGAATTTACAAATCAGTTAATTAAAAATTATATTACTTAATATTTTCTATGCATCTAAAACTCTACTCAAATAAGTAACATACAATTAAAAATGTTCATAACTGCAAAATAAATGTACTTATTACTTAATTCGGACTTTTTAAAGTTCTGACTCATTTTATAATAATAAGTACAAATGTATTTAAGAAAACTATATAACGGCGTAATGTATTGGCAAACTTAGTACATATATGTGTTGGGGAACAATATTAAGTATTTTTTAAAGTAAACGAATGTATTGCAATATATTATTGTGAGAGTAATAACATTGCGTCTAGTATAAATGTCATAATATAAACACTTTAATGTTTAAATTAAATCTATAGCAAAAATATTTTAACCGCTTATTATCTAGACCAGTGGTGAGCAACTGGCGGCCCGTGGGCCACATCCGGCCCACATGTCTCTTTTATACAGCCCACATTAAATTCCAAAACTAGGATATGTCATTGAATATCATATCAATTTTGTGTATTGTCTGGCCCGTGAATCTTTTTTAATTTGTGAATATGGCCCAAGGGTCTAAAAAGGTTGCCAACCACAGATCTAGACAAATGGTTCTCAACCTAGGAGAGCGCTTTCTTTTAGGGAGGCGTTTTAAAAATCATAAAATATGAAAACGCTATTTCCAATTACTTGGATTTATTCGGCATTATTGATTAATTATGTTATCTTCTATTTATGTAAATTATAATTTATTTATGTATACTATCATAGATGTCACCAAATATAAAAAAAATAATTAAACCTAAATAGTGGCAATCCTCTTATAATTTGTATTTAATAGTAATAAGTTTAAAATTTAATATTTGGAAAATTTGATGTAATAATATAATACATTTTTAGTAGTAAAATTTGAAATTTGAATAGTATATTTGCTTCTAAAAATAAATTTATTAAAATGTAATTACCTTTTGATAATTAATGATTGATACAGTCATTATACTTCAATCTTGAAGTGATGAGGAGGACGTGATCTCATATAATAGCATGAAAGGGTTATATACTTCAAAAGTTTGGGAACTCGTAATCTAGATGTTCGATAAAACGAATGCGACGGAACTGTAATACGACGACTGTTGATTTGGAAATAGACAGATACGTCATCCTATTATTGAAATCGGTAGCGGCTGTGACGTGGATGCAGTCAATAGGCATGACTTTAATCGTTTGCATTCAACTTCATAAAAATATAATTAAATTATATAAATTGTGGTAGTTTTTATCATTGAAAATGTTAGTGACCATATTCATCGTAAAGAATAGGGGAGTGTCCAAATGTGGGATAGGCATATAAAATCACATACTCAAGTATTATCACAAAACATTGATGCTCTGATTAAATAGTATGATTAATAAGTCCAAAGATATATATGTACCATCTATGATAAGGTGTTGCGATAGTTTGTAGCATAGTTATTATTATAGTTATTATTATATTTAACAATTTATTGGGTATCACACAATTTGAGACTCTCCAATATAATTGGCTGGTGAATATTATAAGGAAAATGAAAGCTGTTTTACATATTATTATGGTTAAACTTAAACGATATGTATATTAGTTATAACACAAAAAACTGCATGCAAACAACAGTTTTAATAGTTTTGACTACTTTTTTGGAAAGTTCAATGTTTCCTAATATCGTATAAGATCATATGCCTAAAATTGGATATCCATTATTAAGATTAAGTGAATATTTTGATTAGGTAGATTTGTAAATCTATCTACGTCTTCATTGATGAATTAAATTAAATTAAACAACATAGTTAAAACCAATAATTGCAATTAGGTATATTATAAAAAGGTACTTTATAATTATTATTTATTTTATAAAAGACTTAAAATCTATAAAAATATCTATCATTTATTAAGTGATATCTTAATAATGATCATTTAGTATTTGAATCACCTATTATCCTATATTAGAATCTGATTTTTAAAAAGTAACCTTATTTGTTTTTTGTATAATTTCAAAATAAATTGTAAATGTACTTCTTCAAACTAAAAGAAATCTAAATATTAGTAGTTATATGTTATACTTAGATGTAAGAAAGTTGAAAATGCTGGAAAAATAAAATGTATTTACTTTAAATTAGCTCTTTAAAAAAACCATCCCTTATACGGATACTCCCCTACAATTACGTAGCGACGTCTACATTCGTTGCTTCCACGTTGTCGTTATCAATTTTAACAATTGAATGACATATATGCTAGTGCTAAAATCAATTTTATAACAATCGTAATATATTATTCGATTTCCATGTGACCTAAGGACTTCAGTGAGTGATAACTTTTGAATATCGTGCATAACGATTTACTCTATTCTGAACTAGATAAAAATGTATGCAATAATATTCCTGCTTTGTCTGCCGCAGCATTTTACTAAACATAATCGCTAGTGATAAGTTAATATAAGTACAGTAACTTCTACGTATACTGTTATAATTTTAAACTCGATTTTTAATTCCGTCATTTTAGAATTTCACTGAACCTTTGTGATTTAATTAAACACGACATTATGTTTTCGCTACGCAAGCTATTTTCAATTTTTCATAATTTGATTATTATATTTTGTTGATTTAAATTACATGCCTAGGTTTGTGATGTGTATTGATTTCTCATCACCCACACGTAGTAAATGTACATGTTTTGTTTGATAGAATTACAATATATAATTGTTAGTTCGTTGCTATATTTTCGTAGTCGGTGCTATGTTTGAGCGTTCTATGATGTCATGTCACGGTAGTATTGCTATATGACTTGGTGTTTTGATGTAAGGATACAGAAAAATATTTATTTTCTGTGAATATTTCATGGTGAAGCTTAGGCGGATTGAGTAGGATCTTTTCTTTTTTTTTGGGGGGATTTTATTTGAATATTTTCTGTTGCTTTCGAGAGTTCAGCAGTGATGTCTTTTCGTTTGGAGGCACTCAATTTGGACGGTTTCCTCAGAGATAAAATTCTTCTTGTTCCATGTGTTGTATTTACTTATATTTTATAGTTTGTTATTTTTCAAATACTATATTTGTAAAAAGAAAGTTATCATACCTGAGTGATTTTGCATTAACCATTTTTTTTTTATAGAAAAGTGTTTACAGTTAGTTGATTTTTTTAAAAAAAGTCATACGTTATGTTTACAAAGTGTATAAACACATGTACAATGTTCTATGTAATATATAATTCCACATTACTTAAAATATAATAATAAAAACAACTATATAAATCATTATTATTATAAAAAAAACCAATTGATATAAAATTTGATTTTCTATGTTAACTTTATAATTTTTGATAAATTTTGATATTCTTTATTCATATTTAAGTTAAATAATTTAACTAATATCTATTTTTATAATTATTAAGTCGGATGTCTCAAGAAGTTTGTTTTTTGACTAAATTATGAATGTTGTTTTACATTTAAAATACAAAAATTAGTAATATCGTGTTTCACGACGTTTCTTAAATAAATTATTTTATATTTATATTCACAATTCTTGTGTTATGCATTTAATATAAGTTTCCGAATTTGAGAACATAAATATGACTTTTAATTTAAAAATATTTTAATGTTTCGTGAACTCCACTTAAAGTCTCCGGTTGAAACCATGTGACGCACCGAAAACTTTAGAGACAAATCGTTTAAGAAACAAAGCATGGTTTAAATGTTCCTTTGAATTTTAATTCATTATGATTCAAAATAATAAAAACAACTCGGAGTATACCCATTATCATATGAAATGTATTTATTTTTTTTGTACGATAGTATTATATTTCACGGAAACGATAATAAACTTAAAAAAAATTTTACAAACAAATAAAATGTTTACAAGTTTGCTTTGGAATCAATTTTTTTCAGTATGATAAATTTGAATGCTTAAAGGAACCAAAATCAATGATAAAAAAAACTGGAACCGTAAGCTAGCTGCAGCGTTGGACGTGTTTTTGTTTACTTATTTATTTATTTTTTTTTTATATTATTAAAACATTATATGAACAATAGAGCTGTGGACGTAATGTAATTCTATGATGACCCATTGTTGTCCGGGTCTCATTATTATTGTCTGCTGGACCATCTGTGTTATGGATGTGCTGGACGTCAACCACCTGCTGAAAACGATGCCATTTATTATTTTCCTTGATGGAACAATTTTTTTCCACCAGCCCTTGCTTCCACCGTACGAGCTCGAACCCGGTACCGAGGATACACGCACACACAAATACACACTACGATATTCATGCGCACGTGCGTGCGAGACGCATAGAACAAAAACGTTTAGTTATAAGCGCACATATTAAGTAAATTTATTCACGTTTTTGTATACGCACAATAACCGTTACCCGAATACCGCTGCACAAAACGACCTGCGTGAAGGTTGGAAGGATATTGGTATGCGATCACGACGACGGGGGCCAAGTGAATCTCGGCAGATCAATCTCGTACGCCTGGATACGGTTATTTATACGCTAACGTTGTCCTAACCATTATCGTCGAGGATTTCGATAACAGAGCGAAACGACGGTTGCGGGCGCGGAATCGCCGTGTTCGCATTATACCGTATTATCATCGCGTATTATCATACGCGTCGTACCCGCGCCGGAAACGAATGAAAAATTCATAACGCCAGTTCTACACACGCGCATGCATTTATTTATGTTTGTGCTGTCTAAAACACTCTATATATCGCAACAGCTGTTAACGATGCGTGTGTTTTACCGCGGGTCGTATGGATCAATTCACGCATTTGCAAGACCGGATTAAGGGGTTCAGGGCATCTGGGCATCGATATATTTGGAATTTATCTAGGGGCCTCAGATTTGTCTATACTTTCTTCATTCTAGGCTATAACATTGTATAATCACCTAAAAAAAAAATCGATGATAATGATTATTGCTGACGACGATACGATATCAGTCAATTAAGTCGTATAAAACTCTTATTCTAATTCATAATAATATGCAGTATAATACTAAAGTATGTAATGTGTACAATACTTTAGTACCTAGCCGTATATTGTTACATAAATTATCAGTTATCACTAGGGCTCGGAAGTTGATGACATTAAAAACATTAAAAAACGAAAAAAAATGTCCTTAAAAATTAACCTAAAAAAATTAAAAATATTTGTTTTAAATTATTAAAAATACATATTTTTAAATATTTTAATCTATTTTAATATATAATTTTATCAAAACTTACATATTACTCAAAATCTGACAGTAAATGTCCTTAAACAATGAATTAAAAAAAATACATATATTTGTTTTTTTTATAGTGACCAAAGCTTACAAATAACTCAAAAATCAAAACAATTTCATTATACAATTAGAGCGTATTTGATGTTATCAATTACCTATATATTATATATAAATATGTATTATAATAAGAATATAATACTTAATTTTTTTTTTTCTTTCAGGGGCCTCGTTTTAAATATTGGCTCTCTCTAGCCCCAAAATGTCTTAATCCGGGCTTGCGCTTTTGATGAAAATAATATAATAATATTGTGTTACATCATTATAGCTCATGGTTACATAAACTCAATTCACACACCATACGAGTGCATATCTATACTTTTGTTTACATTGCCACTACTACACTGATTTGGGCTCGCGTGTAAATAAAACGAATGCTCTACCTCCATTGCATCCGAACACTGCGCGGAAACCGTACCTTTAATCGAATGTAAATAAACTATTTTCAATTTCGGTTGTACAGGCCACAAATAAACATTTGCGTACGATAACTTGTAGAAAAAGAAACCGATCAATTGTTGTTCAATCTCCATTTATTATTGTTTTAACATAATGGTTTTATTTTCCTTCTTTTTTTTTTTACATATTTTTCAATTTTTATCATTGCGCCTTGGGCGCCCATGTGTTTGACACACGCAACACACACCCAGTTATTGTGGCATTGGTTACGTACTTGCGTATGCGAACGAGATTTCTTACTCGCGCGTATGGTGTGCGACGACTGTAGCATTTCGTATATTCATTTTGCCGGTTATAAAATATATTTGAATTATTTATGACGTCGAATTCGATTACATGGTTTACACGGCCCTTCAATGTATTTAATAATATTAAGTGCGAATTCCATCCTTTTCACGTTTCCGCCGTTGCTCGTATCTTCGTTGTGCACGTACAATATGTTCACAGATTGATTTTTTTTCATTTTCATAAATTCTAAACACTAATTTCTCCGTTCAGAATAATATGCTACCAAAAAAATAAAAAAATAAAATTTGAAAAAAAAAAAAACAATTTTAGACTCGTTTTACGGATATTAACATGCTTGTAATATTTTTGAAAACTTACGAATGGTTAACATCAGAAAATTACCCTAACTAACTCCGTATACCAAAAATAGTATTCTAGGACTACAGGAACCAAATTGGTTGGACGATTTGGATCTTACTCATAACTCACACGATTTCGACATAAAATCTTGTTACGGTTTGTAACCATTTAGACCAAACACTTTCTCGACCTTCCAAGTTTTTCCGTATTTAAAAACGTCGATCACGTGTTGAGTACCACCCGTACGAAACATCAATCATTAGATTTGTTATTAGCGATTATTTGTTTATCCCAAGCATATTATAAATATATATGCGTACGTGACGAACTTAGGAACTATTCGGTTAAAACATTTAAAAATAAAATTCCGAACAGGCAAATTTTGAATTCGTTCTATTCCTAGAAAATATTGAGATGTAAGATTTGGGAAATTATATAGAATTAGGTCAATATGGTTTTGAAGTCAAACAATATTGTGAGTTATAAATGACAAATAAAAAAAAAAAAAAATTGCTGTAAATAATAATAATGGAATTCTAATTTTAATTTATTATTGTATTGATTTTTATCGTTTTTATTTTTTTTTAACAAGAAAAATTGTCATATGGTTTCCACAAATGCGTTTCATTCTTATGGGGACTCGAAAAATCCGATTAAAATGGATATTTATTTATGGATTTATATATATTATATGTTAATAATATTAACATATAATTACGAGTATCTGATATTATATAGAATTTTTGGATATTCAAAAGTCTAATCTCAAATGTCTAAATATCGATGTATCCAATTTTGGTAAAGCTGAAGAAAAATTACGAGTAAGAAAACCACCGTGAAAAATTAAAATTTGTTTATCAAAATACTAATCATGCTTCACGAAATCCGTCAGTACGTCGAATAATGAACACGTCAAAATTATCACGTCAGGGACGTCAAACTAAGGCGTATATCTAACTTAAAAGTTAGAAAACATACGTGCAATGGTTAAAATATTTACATTTATAAATCGAATAGTTTGTGTCGAATTGGTTTGAATACTATTTCAGTGATTTCATTACAGCATGGTAAATACTTTTATTTCTACGGATAACATAAACTATAATATTGTGATTTTACGGCGTATTTCAAATTCGTTTCTTTTTGTAAAGTATTCGTCATCCCTTATATATGTTTCACCGCTTCGACTTGTACCTATGGTTATACATTTTATTTCTTCGAGATCTGAATAATAATTTCCTTTTATTGCTTTGTGAATTACATTTTTTTATACGTATTGAGTAATTTACATATTATTCGTAAAAAAAACATAAAATACGTGTTATAATCGCAATATCATATAACATATGATCACCAAGATAAGTTTTGATTCTAAACGTTTGAATTTAAGAAAAGTGTACTTTCATTTGCCAATTTTAATTTTTTTAAATTTTATTTATATTCCAGAGTAGAGAGAAAATATGCTGGTGGCTATATTAAATCACGATGATTTATTTATAATTAATAAAATATATACCCACTGGTTAGCTGTATACAATATATTTATTAAGTACTTGATTCGTTCAGAGTTTGTTGACCGTTTCTCGTATTAGAATGATTATTTTTCTCAGAGTCATAGAATTGAAGTGCGCAGTTATCCTTCAAATTCCAACCATTTGTTGAATACAATTGTTTCCGTGAATTAATCCAATTAATTTCAAGATGGCAAAATTAATTTTGAAAAACATTATATAGGACACAGATGGGTTTTGTTCTCTAACGAATACGTTAACCATTGGCGTTGAATTCATTGCGTTGATGGAAAATACATTTTTCTTAATTATAATTAATACATTTTTCCTCACTTATTAAAACCATACTTATAATACACTTAAAATTAATTAGATTTAATACAATTATTCATAGTGTTGTGTTCTACATAACTACTAATTAGTATTAATTGATCCCTGAATAATAATGTTTTCGAGTTCACATAATGATGATTAACTAATATTAGTTATTAACGTTATTTACTATCATCTACGATAGTTTGGATTTTGACTCGATTTATTGATTTCAAGTTCCTATGTCCATTTAATAAAATCTTTGTATCAAACATTATTATTTAAATTCAATTAAAGCTCTGGTTAAAATTAAAAATTCAAATATGAGTAAAAAAGTTAAACTCTAAGTCAACAATTGATTTATGTAAATAAATTATAAATAATTATTGAATAAGAATTTTGTTGGAAAAGATTCTCAAAATCTAATTTAAAACTACCATTGAAAAATGTTCTTGTTTGAACTAACTGATAAAGTAAACGTAATGTTTTTATTCTGATCGTCAATATAGTTATTTTTTTTCTGAAATTCAAATAAAATGTATGTAAAAAATTATGTGTCCATTAGTAGTGCGTATAAAATATTTAATCTTCGATCTTAAAGATTAAAATAAAAACGGTACTTATCGATGAAAGGAGTCATACCTGTCTATTTAGCTTAAAATGTAAATAAATATTAAAATTATGTGAATTGAAAATTATTTAAGATAACGTATTTTCACGAATTGTAGTGAAGATTGTTTAATCTGTGACATTTAATAAGTTTAAAGTTTAAGTTGAAAATTAGAAACGGCAATAAATTGTAGGAGCAAAAATTACAGATTTATTTACAACAAAATATTGATAAATATTTCTTTTCTAATTTAAAAGACATCATAAATTGTATGGCTTTTATTAACCATATACATATATACACAAATAGATTTACATTCTGCCACATACAGTTTGAATGTTCTTGTAAGTAATAATTGCATTTTAATTTTTGATAGTTTTATAGTTAACTTTTATTCGAAGCAAAACGAAATTGGTATAAAATGGAACAAATAATTGTTTTTTAATAATATTCAAGAAAATAATCTTAATATTCATTGATTTTCTTCACTCCAACTATATTATTAAGTATGAATTATTATATTTATAAAATTTTGCCCGAAAAATCATTGATAATTTATTACATTAATTTTTTTGTCCAAATCTAGATTTTTTTTCTTCAATGTATTTAATTAATCCAAAAAATTTTATAAAAATAAAATTACCTATGTATTTGTTTAACATTTGAATGTATTATTTTAATAACTTATAGTGTTATTTAAATAATAATTGTATTATAATTATCATATGTGAAAAAATACCCATCGCAATTATAATTTTTTAAAATTACTATAGTAAAAATGAGGTTTTACGTAAGGATTGATTGGGATTTTTTCAGTTGAACAGTATACAGTATACAGAACATATGCAGTTAGTATTAGAATACTAACCACTGTTATAGTACTATTTGGATTGTGATAAAATAGAAAAATAAAAAAAAATAAACCGCGGCAAATAATGATAGAAGACGGTTTGTCAATGTGATTTAAAATTGAAAATATTTTATGTAGTAAAATTTATATATAATCCAAAAAAAGTACACGTCGAAACAGTGAACGTACGTGAAGTTGGCTCACTCTTTTTAACGGATTGACTTGAAACCTATACAAATATTTTGTGAGTTATTTGCGAGAATTTGCGAGTTCACCCCTTACCCGCAAATTCCATTTTCCTACCGTGAAGTCAGCACACTTAATACGCCTTAGAATTTCAATGGTCCGTTTTCAAAGGAAACAAAGTAATAACCGGTTGTAGTTAAGATCTTTTGTCACCACATCTAGGGTTGCAGAAAAATCAGCTTTAAAAAAAATAACATAAAATACGTTTTATTTGTTTAAAACAATGATTTTTATGTTTTAAACAGTTTTTAATTGTTATTTTATTCGTAAGTTTTAAACATTGTTTAAAACATTTTTTTTTTTTATTCAAAACTAAGTTTATAAAAATATTTTACCTAAATGAGATTATTACTCTCAGATTTTTAACCAGAGTACAGTACAGGTGAAAGGTGATTTTATATAGATACTGTGATTTTTGAATAGTTCTAAAAAATTATCAAAAACCATTGTGTCTACCTGTTATTTACTTTTTTAATAAAGTTTATAAAATAAAATAATAATATCCTTTATTTATATACAGAATAAATTATTATACTATTTTAAATATGTTTGAACGGTCATTTTTACATTTTCCACTGTTATTATATTATAAATTTACCTACCTAAAAATTATGATTTACGACTTACGAGTATGTAACTTATGACTTGTTGAAGATACGTCTTTCAATTATAATTATGGTCTATAGCAACACAATAGAACCTTCCAGAGGACTCATGGGTTTTCCAATGAGATATATCCAAATAAAGAGCTATATTTAGTTTTATCTATTGAAAACTATTTTGATTTAATCGGTCGATTTTTAGCTGTTTATTTGTCGTCATTTGTTTTAACGTGTTGTTATATGGCAGTTGTGGAACTGATGTAACTTTATTATTTTGATTTTATATTGCGTTGAAAATAAAATGGCAAATTCAAAGGTAAGATTCAATATTTATTTTTTAAATTATTGTTTATTTTATTCTAATTGATTAATCATTTTTTTACTCTTTACACAAAAATAATGTACACTAATTACGAAGTACAGTAATCCCTCATTATCCGCGGTTGGGTCCACGGTAACATATTATTAAAACGATTGTGATTGCGATAACCTCGTTCTGCTAATTATCAATGCACCGGCGCGATGGCAGAACCAGTTTTCCAAAAATAGATATCACAGAATTACTTATTTTATAATATATTAAAAATATAATAAAATAGTAACTTCTTTGTATTTTAGCTATACCATAAACCAAACACGAATGAACTACTACAGCTGATTTCTAAAATTTTCATTTTTATTTACAAAATTACCTATGTTTTATCTTTGAGAGTTTATTTATAGGTTTTTGAATTATGGCAATATTTAGCCCAGTTCCATTTAGGTATAATATAATATAAAATAAACAGATTGAGAACAATGCGAGCACTATAATGGCGGCAACGATTAGCGGAAGAAGGTTACTTCCACACGCGCATACACAAGTCAAAATACACTGTAGCAAGGAATATGATTTGGTTCTATTTTTTTTCGAAAAGAATCAATTTTTTGCCAATCATACTCGTTTCCTTGGTCATCAGATAGAACTTCTAAAAACATTTGAATTAGTCATGAAGTTTACTTGAAATCGACTTTTTTACATTTTAAAATTATTTTATCAATTTCATATTATTTACATTAAAAATTTATTATTATTTTAGATTTTAAAATCAGTTTTTTAAGGGTATAAAAATAATAATTCAAAAAAGTAAAAGAGTCGTTTTCTAGTCAACTTCATGACGCATTTAAATAAGTTTTTATGAGTCTTATCCGATCATTAGGCAGTTCAGTACAATTGGCAGAATATAGCTATATTATGATAGAAAAGTTAACCCGGATCGAATCCCCTTAATTGATTAATAATTAACTTTTAAAATTAAAAACAATTAAACCTAAACTCCCTTTTTTACATTGATTTATGGTTTCGTTATCCACACAAGTTTGTTGGAACGTAACCTTCGCGGATAACGAGGGATTATTGTAATAAATATTTTGGTTCAATATATTGACTTTATTAGTCAATTAGTTTTATATCCTGCAGCATAATATTTTATTTCATAGTTTTATATCACATATAAAAAGTTTAATTTTTAAAATTATATCTGTAATATGTCAAAACCAGATGAATATAAGCTCAAAAATATCGATTTATTGGTTAATTAAGTTTTTTAATGTATAATGCTCCTTTTCAGTTTTTATGTTCTCTTGCAAAGTTAGAAAATATAACTATATGATATAGGTATTTGTACCCAGACGCGGATCCAGGTGGTCCGTGGGGGTCATGACACCCCCCAAAAAATCAATATTGGTCTTTGTGTTTATTTAAAAATGTATATAATAAGCATAAGCTGCGTTCTTTCACTCTATAAATATAAAACAAAAGATTGAACTTTGTATTAATTTTATAAACTAACCATGAATAATCAACTTATAATTTTAGTTAATAATTTACTTTAATTGTTTTTTAACTGTGCTATATCTTTTTATCCTTTCAAAAAATTGATTTATTAATTAAATTTAATTTAATTTAAAAATTGATTTTATAATATTCAAAAAATTATTTTTTTTTCAAACAATTTGAGTCTGCGGGCTCCAGGGAACCTCTGCTCGATTTTTAATGTTTTTAATTAAATTTAAGCAAAATTAGGTATTTCAAGGAATTTTGATTAATCAATTTTTGTTATTATATTGTCGAACAATGTTAAGTAGGCAGCGGTTCCCAAAATGTTTTCATTCAAGTTATATATAATGTTAAAGAACTTTACATGATGTACCATAGAAGATTTTTTCTAATACTTAGTTGATTAAATTTTCTGAAATATTTAAGGGTACCTTTTGTGAAAAAAAACCAAAAGTCCCCCAGGACCAAGTATTTAAAGAACTAAAATCAATCATAGAGTGTTTATTTGATTCTAAAGGAAATTTGATACCGTATTCTGATAAATTATGGATTCAAATCAGTGAAAATCTCGATCGAAAAATTTCACCTCATAATTTATACTGTATTGTTTCTCAAAATCGCTATTCATGGAAGACTGATTTAAAATCTCTTTTACCTAAACTTCAAATTAATAATGCTAATTCGCCGGAATTATAGTTTGAATCAGATCAAAACTCAAATAATGAATCAGATAGTAAGACCAATTCATAAGGAGATAAACATATTTATAAATTCGACATTCCTTACAACAATTTTATACAAATGAGTCCTATGCAAGTAAATTATGGGAGAAAAAGTAGTAGAAAAATATACACAATCTTAAAGCAAGGTATATGGACAAATGTTATAAATGATTGGTTTATAAAATTATGTAAACCACTTTGCAATATTACATACAAACGTTGTCGAGTGGCAAATGATACTTCAAGATCACAACACTATCTTAAATATTATGGAAATTGTAAGGACCGTGGTGCAATTGTTACAGGATGGGCTACTGAGAAACCAGATAAAGGTATGCCATTATCTATTAACATGTGTTTAACTGGAGTTGATCACAATTATAATCATAACTCAAAACGTTCATTAAATGCCCAAAAAAGAACTGAGGTAGGCCAGAAATTGTTAAATGACCGTGCTAGTAATGAGATCCTAAACGAAGTTGCTCCACTTAATGTTTGAGAAAAAATTCCTGCAAACATTTACAATAAAAGTGTTTTACGCAAATGTAAGTAAGAAGCAAGGGACAAAAAGTTGGGCGTTGTAATTAAATGTCCTATTATGTCCCTCGTTGAGTTTAAGCACTCAATTTATGCAGGATCAATCCACTTTGTTGGTGCTGATCCTTTTGTCGTCCATTATTGAACTCCTTGTTAGCTAATAGTATATAAACATTTAAGGATATGATAGACTAGCGATTGACGCAACTGGTAGTATTGTGAAAAAAATTGAAAGAACAAGAGAAGGAATTTTATCGAGTCATATATTTTTATATGAAAGAGTTATTTGTAATGATGACTACCAAGCATCAGTGTTTCAAATGGTGAGTGAATGACAAGACACATTTTCTATATATTCTTGGTTAATGATGTGGCTAAATGACAGAGTACCTGCGCCTCATGAAATAGTGATCGACTATTCAATGGGTGCTATTATATATTATCCAATATATAAAAAAATAAGAAATTAATCTAGAAAGTGGCAATCAAGTTCATTACATTCATTCATCTTATTCAAATAACAGTTATAGTAATGACAATTCGTTTGATTCCGGTGATGAAAACATTCCTAAATTCAATAAACGGAGCAACAGTAGATCTTCTTCATATTCTTTGAGTAGTGTAAACACATAAAAGAAGAAGAAAGTTGGATGGGTCTTAAGACTGAACCAATTGGACCATTTGAAAAAATAAAAAATAACAAGAGGAAAAGACAAATTAAGTATACGAATTCTTGTGAAAAAATTGATCGAATATTAAATAATTCAAGAATGAGGTCCCATAAGAAGATACTCATATTGAACGGAAACATTTCTACTCAATGTAGAATAAAGACTAATCAGTAACGAATACATGCGCGTTTGATTCTGTTGCAGTATCAATAGCAGTTGCACATAATGATAACAGTTTATATAATAATTTTATAAACAAATCTTCAAATGAATGTTTGCTGTTCGCAAAAGATTTGGCAATGCAAGGACAAAATAAAAAAATGTATGAAAAAGAGAGTAAAATTACTGCTATTACATTTTGATACATCTTTACTTTTTCCAAAAGTATTTACTTTAAACGCAGAATATAATATAACCAAAATTGTACAATGTTATTTGAAGGACGAAACAAGTGCCACAGAACATATATCATGTAATAAATGCAAAAAAAAAAAACCAGGTATCCACCAACTATAATATTGCCATTAAATTTTAACATTGAACAAATACAAAATCTATTAAACGAATAATTGAAAACAAAAGTCTTGCCGTGTTCAATATGTAATGAAAATAAAACTTTTACAAGAGTGTTAAATAATCATATTTTCATTGAAACAGATATTTGCACACAAGCTGTGGAGCTTAGGAATATTCCAAAAACTTTAAATAAAAAGTAATGCAGATTTAAAATTTTTATTTATATTTATATGATTTTTTGACTAAATAATTAATTTTATTAATTTTACAGGTTCTCACTTGTAACTATTGTTAATTCTGTATAAGGAGGCCACTATGTTACCTATATTCAAAGGATAAAAACAAAAATATGGGAGCTTCATAATGATCTGGCCAAAAAAATAACAATAGTAAAAAACGAAAATATTAGTTTAACGCCGCATATATTAATGTACATAAAAATGTAATATAATATTTTAAATTAATTGTATATTTTTAAAATTATTTTTATAATTTTTATAATTTAATAGATATATAAGATTAACCTAAAAGGAATTAGGTTTAAAACAATTTTGAAAATAAATTATTCTCCATTAATAAATTGGTGTTCCTATATATTTTGTTGATCAATTAAATTGAAAATCCTTAAACCACAAAATATAATGATAATTATATTTTCCAGAAAGAACTGAAATGCAAAATGAACCATTGGCATACATATTTAGTTATTCTAACACACTTCTGCAATTTGTTAAGGTAACATAATATGAATACCTGAAACCAATTATTTTTTCAGAAATTATTGACTTCAGGGTGTCAAAAACTTCCCTCGAAAATCCTTGTGAATTAGGAATTATCATTTGACAAACATTTTAAAGTATCACAACAATATGGGTGGGCTATGTATAAAAAAGGAAAATAAAATTCATATGTAAGAAATAGATAATTTTAGTTTGATCACAATTTTAGAATTAAAATTATATTCTTCCCAAGCTCGTGGATTTTTAATAAAGTAGAGCAAATCCGAAAAAATTGTAAAAAATATTATATATACAACGTTAAAAGTTGTTTGTTTTTTGTTTTTTTTTACGTCTGTGGTCGATAGTAAATAGAAACACAATTGTTGTTTTGAATTTAAGATAATGACTAACATTATTAGTTATAACACACACACACCGATACTGTTCTGTCGCGGACAACCGCCTGCTCATTTGGCCTTTGGAATAACCCAATCTAAATATTATATTATTTTCATACTATTCTGAATTTAAATTTTGAAAAATAATCTTAATAACACTATAGATATTTAGTTGTATTATTATGGTTTATGTTTTCAATTTTTTTTGAGTTTGCGTAGGTGCACTAGCACACGAGCCGCCACTGATCCTTTCGTAAAAATTAATTATCAGATAAAATAATTTTTTAAGATTCCATAATAATAATTTAATTCCATAATCTGAAAATTATAATATTGAAAATAATTTGAATAAATTAAAAATGTTAAACAATTTTGAAATTCTAGGGCCACTTAGAGAAGCTTAGTGAAGTTGGCCCATCCTTTTGTTTTTTAATTATAATTCGCAAACGGCTTACTCGCAAATTCTCGCAAATAATGACGCATCGTTTGGTATCAGTTTTGAAATTCTAAGGCGATTTGGAGAGGCTAAGTGAAGTTAGCCCACCCTTCTGTTTTTTAAATATTATTCGCAAACGGCTTACTCGCAAATTTTGAAAATGAACTCGCATATTCTCGCAAGTAAAGACGCATCGTTTGGTATCAATTTCGAAATTCTAGGATGACTTGGGTGGGCTAACTTCTCGGTAGGAAAATGGAATTTGCGGGTAAGGGATGAACTCGCAAATTTTGAAAATGGACTCGCAAATTCTCGCAAATAAAGATGCATCGTTTGGTATCGGTTTTAAAGTTCTAGGGCGACTTGGAGGGGCTACGTGAAGTTGGCCCACCCTTCTGTTTTTTAATTATAATTCACAAACGGCTTATTCGCATATTTTGAAAATGAACTCGCAAATTCTTGCAAATAACTCGCAAAATATTGGTATAGGTTTCAAGTTAATCCGTGAAAAAGGATGGACCAACTTGACGTACGTAAACAGTGTTGAGCAGTGATCAGATATTTGAAAGTGAAATACGAGAAAAGAGATTTCAACCCACAGCAATTAAAAACACATATTATAATAATTACCGATGATTATTACATTATGATTTGTTTGATATACATACGCAAACATTAATAAAAGGATTGGTTTGAAAAGGTAATTTAGACTTTAAGAAGTATCATTATATTTAGTAGAACATATTTTAGCCGTACAGGTGTTCACATTTGTCATATATTGTAGCATGATGGCATTACTTTCTGTATACTATTCATAGTTTACGAATGTCTTAATGTCTTAAATTTAACACAAATTGTTTTAATCTTGCTGGTTGAAAATCATATCTAATAGTAATATTAATCCAGGAAATTAGAACTTAACCCAGTGAATGTGGCTGTTTGTATGAAAAGTTCAACTTATACAACATTTTTATTCCATTAATTTGTTCTTCAATCCGTCTGTATAAATATTGGATGCGTAAAATAGTTCTTTTCGTCAAAAAATACTTTTTCGTTGTAAATAAATATAATCAAAATATTTGAACTTCAACTGTTATAGTGTTTTCTTTTTAAATTTTTTTTAACGCGTTTCGTGTCAAATCGTTATACCTTTATTAAACCGCTTGTCGAAATCGTGCAGTAAAAATACCGCTTGTCGCATCTATACAATACGCTAAATGTGTTGAGTAAAATCATAAAAAATAATATTTCTAAATATTGAACGTCCACGTCCCGTAATTATAATCATACTGTCCCTCAATATCCGATTCAATACAAATGAATATGAAAAATAATCAAATTATTTAAGTAAATATATTTCGCTTTGGCTTATCGATTTGTGCGTTTTGCGCACGACTTATTGTACGTTTACACGCATGCTATAGTTAATTACCGTTACCAGGTAAGCACAACACAGCGGATATAACACTTTTTATCTTTTTTTTTCTTTTTTTGCTGCTCAACACGAAATAGTCACGGCTGACATTCGCATGCATCGCAAACATAATTCATCGGCGAGTGCCATGCAAAGTAGCTGTACGTTGTTTTTCCAACTAAACGTCTTAATAGCGCCTGTGTAAACTCGATAAATAAACACACTAGCATTGTTTAATCCATGGTAAAATTTACCAGAGCAAGTGCGCACATGAAAAGCTACAACGAATGACGGGGGGCCGCATAAACGGTTTCGGAAATGCGTAGTGCCGCCATAATCGTACTGAGAAATTATTGTAATAACCTGCGCATTCTTTGGTCACCCGTTGCCGGCATTATACAGTGATGCAACACCTAGAGATAAGTTTAATAATATACCGTATAGGATAGGTATATATATATATATAGTTTGAGAAGTCACGAGGGTGAGTGAAAGAAAGAGTTACTGTCCGTAATATCTGGAAAATGAAAAGTGACAAAATTATTATATACGCTGAAAGACTGACCTTGTCTGTTTTAACGTCGCGAATCCCTTTTACGGTTATTACGGTTTTTCGGGTTTAGCGTGGATTGTTTGAAAATGGGATCAAAAAGAAAAATTACAGAAGTTCTTCTGTAAAACGGTCAAAGTGCTTATAAGGTCATAGCACTTTGCAGTGGTGCAGTATAATAATGTATACTTTGAATTTTGGTGTGTATACGGGTTAGAGCATAAACTGTGAAAGTAAAAAAAAAAAAAAATGAAATACATATATATAATATATTATGTAAACAACAAGAAGTCTGCTGTATTTTATGTACGCTATATACGATTTATAAAAACGATTAAAAACAAATTTACTTTAATCTTACGTGTTATATCAACATGGATTATTAAAATAATATTTTAGAATCGATGCATTAATTACGATACACGTTATAACAGTGCGCATGATTCAGGGTTGTGGTCTTAATATTATTTCAGCGTTTACAGTGTTATAGTTTTTTTTTTTTTTTATCGTATGTACTCAATGCAATAATTATAAAACAAAAGCTGTTTCTTAAACCATATCATGTATTATATAATATATAATACATTTTTATTCACCGAATTATGTCGGATATAATTTATACACGCGTGATGATAAATATTTATTTTCAAAAAGTGAATTTTTGACTCTCTATTATTAATGGAATAAAACATTCTTATCAATCAATATCGATTAACATAATAAAATAATGTCTGTGATAAGAGCTTAAGAACAAAAAATTATTTCGGAAATACAAATAATAATTAATATAATATAAAAATTATGTTTTGAACAGTATGGAGACCAAAACCGTTCAGTATTTGAATTCAAGAGTAAAATCGCAGGGATGGCTATATTTGAGTGTTGACATGTCATTGCTGGATGTTATGCTAAAATGCTGTCTGAAATGTTACGTTAAATGTCACACTTGTCAAGTGAAAAGTAAAAATAAGTTAAATGTACTTTCCCTAATAACGATTTGGTTGTCATAGTAATGCCATAGTAAATGTTAAGTAAATATTTTAATAAAAATAGAATCGGTTGATGCTATGATTTTGACTACGTTTTTATGAAAACTTAATTATTTTAATGGTAACGGTGAGTTTTTTATTTTTTTCAGCGATGAATGTAACATTCAGTTTTTTCTTACAATTTTGATAAACATGATATACCAACATAAGCGTGCGCTGACTCCGGTTTCGGGTAAAACACGAGATTAACTCATTCCCGTTTTTCGAATTCAACGTTTAATCCGGCCGATAATTTTACTTTTTTTTATTACAGAGAATTATAATTAAAATCGTATTGATTATCTTTAGTTTGTATACAATTTCTTACAGTAAATGTACATTTTTACAAGCCTGCAGTTAATATTTATAATATAATAATATAAACAAAATAAAATAAGCATAACAAAAACATATCAATATTATATTATATAAATTTACCTGAATCTATAGGTACAAAACAGAAAAATGTTTATAAAAAAATTAAAAATAAATAATTAAATTTGTAAATTAAACACTTGTTTGCACACTCATAAAAATAGTCTACGCTCCACAGTTATTATATTTTTAAATCCATCAATTGCACTGTCGATATTTAAAGAAGTTAATTCTTGTTCGACAAATAAAAACATTAATGTAATCACATAAAATAATGTTTTTATTTTGATACTGAGACCAGTATACGACGTGGTGTGAAGTATGATGCACAAGATTATGGCGTTAGAAGTCTAGTTTATTTTAAGATTTAATGAAAAAAAAAAAAATGAATTATTAATTATGTTACAGACAATAAAGGATAATGATTACAATTTAAAATCATACTTCTCTGTTAGTGTAGAAAGGATTTATTTTATACAAGTGAATCAGGAAAGAGTCGTGGAAATGATATATAAGGCATCGCGACGACTAAAAGGATACGGTCTGACTCGTGGGAGTTTAGTGTTGGTTCAGCGCGGAGTTGTACAATTTTAATGTGGCCACCGTGATTTTCATAACTGCCTGCGTAGGTGTAATAGAACAACAATGGTGGTATTACGACAAGGGTTGGTTTCGGTGGGTGGATAAGATTGTAAGGCAGTTTATACACACCCATATATGTACTCATATAATACAAATTAAGTATAAATAAAATAGCACATATAGTTATAATAATATCACAATCCGCACCCACAAAACACGCTAATAAGCAATGCTTTCTTTAGCCCTTACGAATGTAATGTAATAAAAATTACCTACGGATGTATTATTATCAATTTAATACACGGTTCTACGTAGCACGCTATGTTTTCACGGAGAAACGGGGAGAGACGACGGGGTGTACGCGATGAAACCGTTCAGTCCAATTACGTACTTATCGCATATCGATTACAAATTTTTTGGTGTGTAACTGCAGTAGGCACAAGTATTATATTTCACGTTTTACGGATGATTAATTGCTCAGAGTTAAAATACACAACAATACATGTCATTTACATAAAAAAAAATAACGACGATTATACGTTATGTCATTTTACTTCATTTAGAGAAGCCGTTCTCAATGTTTCTCAGCCTCGGAGCTTTTTTTTTTTTTAATTAGAAATTATACGTGTAGCCCCAAAGAAATATTTAACGTTAATTTTTAACTATCTGTGTTTTATCTTCTACGGAGTATAATAAACACGAGTTATATATATACGAGAGTTGAATAAAGTTATATTTATGAATAAAGTAATTGTGAATTGACAAAATAATTGTGAAGCAATAGTATTAAAAGAACTGGAAACAATATTATTTATTATTTAAATCTACAAAACGAGAACATTTAAAAATAACACGTTGCGTATACACATCTTGATATGAAAAATGGACTTGCTTTTTACTACTGAGTTTGTCAATATCCGGTGTCACAAAAGTTAGTTGAAGACGCATATCGTTTATATCATGTGTAGATAAAAGAAACAATTTAGTGAAATATGATGAAAAATTAACCTAACCCATAACATCGAAAATAATTATATTATTGTTATATTAAATAAAAATGATTTAAAATAAATATATACTTTAAATAAATAAGAACATAATTATTTGAATTATATTGTTGAGTTAACTAATTTGATAAAAAATAACAAATACTTAATAATTTAATAATCAGGGGTGGATTGGCCTATCGGGAAATCGGGAATCTCCCGATGGGTCGGTCCTTGTTTGGGCCGCTCTATATTATAATATAATCACCAAAAAAAAGTTTTATTTTATAAAATAAATAAAAAAATTAAAAAAAATAAATATATATTTAAAGATGCATTAAAATCAAACTTCAAGTTCAAGTTGGAACTGATTAATTATGTAACTTACCCAAAACTATTATAACTATAAGTATGTTATAGTAAAATTATTGTAAATTTTACTAATTTAGGGGTGAAACTAAACAAATTTTTTAAATTGATGCAAAACAAAGAATTTTTTTTGGAGGAGGAGAGGTAAAATAGTTTGATTTGCGGTTCATGGGCCGGTTTATTTCATATTTTCTATTCTATTATAATATAAATATTGTGATCGAAGAAGTCATCCATTGTTTATACCTCTCATAGTTCTTTGATACACGTAAATTAATCCAAAAAAAGATTTCATCAATTCCCCAATTGCATAATCATTGTTTTTATTTTTTAAGTATTAAATTTTCATAGTTTAAGTATTTGGTCAACAAGTTGTTTGTTTTTAGTTTCAGGACAGGTTTCGCTCTGCACAAATTGTCAATTTACTGGTAAAAAATGTTGAATGGGTGCAAACGAGTTACCTCGGTTTATTATTATTACATTATTAAATACATAAAACCATTTATATCCATAATGTTTTTTTTTTTTTTTTAATTAATTTTTTTTTATTATCATTATTATCAACCATTTCATTATAAAATACAATTTTAAGTATCATAATAAATAATAAAATAATAAGATAATAGAAAAATTACCTACACATTTAATCAAAGCTTGTGGCGGTGTAAGGAGTTATAGTATACATGATTGAAATTGTATGATTAAATAGAGAATTATAAATAAACAATTAGTTTTGACAAAATAGTTAAATAATACTAATCGATTTACAAAAGATTATTCAAGCAATTGAATTATACAGCAAGAGAAACATAAAATAAAATAAAATATGAGTATAATATACATGGTATTTTTTATTGTTATATACATTACAAATTTTATTTCTAAAACAATTAAACTCATTACCTATTACAATACTGAGAATAGCCAATTCAGAATTTACTTTTTTATCTTTGTAGTTATACGATTCTCCTCCATATAGTATATTTCTTTTTTATACTTATAGGCATTAAATTATAACTCTTAGGACCTAGATACCTCAAGAATTGTCGACCAAACGCTTTTCTAGTATACTAAATTTTAATGCCTTGTGTTCTCTTTTAACTATAAAATTTTTCATATCCATAAAGGATTCAAAGTTTTTGATAATATATAAAATAATTATTTTTTTATATACAGACTCAAATGGAAGCACATTGAATAACTTGAAGTTCTCTTTAGTTGAATGTATTAAAGTATTTTTACTTAAGCATATCCTAATAATTTTTTTTGTAAATATTGTTGTGGTCTAGATGCATTTTGATATTGCTTGAATATTGCTTGAAATAACAATAAGTAAATTATGCGCATAGTTTGGATTGGTAGAAACAAACGTAATTTATAATAGCTAAATGAGATAATAAGCGCATACGCATTACAATATTATGTACATGTAAAGTTCCATTTCATATTTTTATCGAATGTTAATCTAAAGTATCTTATACTAGAGAATCTAAATATTTTTTTTATAAATTGTCGTATTACCTAAGTCCATATTATAATTATTAAGAGTTTCGAAATTATCAAAACTTTTATCATCATTATAGATCGAGAAATTTATAAAATTAGTCTTATTATAATTAATTAACCATCAATTTCTATGTCACTTATAGAATTAATATATAAAATAAATAGTAATGGGCCCATTACACTACCCTGTAGTACCCCACAATTTATTGTCATTTCATCACCTGAGATATCATTGATTTTAACTATTTGCTTTCTATTTTTTAAATAGCTCATAAACCAATTTAGACCAATATTTTTTTAAATAGAAATTCGGTAATAAGTTGATTATTTCATGATGGTATACCGTATCCAACGCCTTTGCAAGATCAAGAAAAATTTCCGTTACTTTTTTACTACTATTCAGTGCGTTGTATATAAATTTACTAGCACTGTGCAAGGCACTTTCAGTTCCCAAACCAGGTCTAAATCACACTGTTCTTTAGACAGCAAATTATTATTTTCTAAAAACTTTATTAGTCTACCTTTCATTATTTTTTCTAAAATTTTCGCAAAATTGTTTATCATGGAAATCGGTTAATAGTTATTTACATTCGAAGCATCACTAGTTTTTAAAAGGAGCTTAAATACAGCTAATTTTAGTTTGTCTGAAAATGTATCTTCTATTAAACTCAGATTATGTATATATTAGGAGTTTGATTATATTTCCGAATATAGACTTTAGAACTTTTACTGAAACTTCATCATATCCTGCAGCAGTATCGTCTTTAAGATTTGTAATAATCTTTAGAATTTCATGATCATTCATTTTTTCTTTAAAATGTAGATCAAACGATTCACTAGTATTATTTTCAATATAATATGAATTTGATTGTTTAATTTTATCTGCTAAACTACTTCCAATATTAGTAAAAAAAATATTAAAAACGTTTGATGCTCTTTTTGATCACTTGATGAAATTAGAATTTCATTATTATGTCGTATCAATTTTATTATTTTTTCTTTATTTATTTTTTATGAATTATGATTTCTTTTTTTTCCAAGTTAATTTTGGACTAAATGAAATTTTACGAAATTTTTTTTGTAAAAACTAATTTTTGCAGTTCTTAAAAGTTTCGTAAAATTATTTTTGTATTTTATATAGTATGAACCTAATTTTTCATTATTTGGATGTTTTTTTACTTTTAATGATAACGTATTTTACGACGAGCCGAACATAACAAACCCGAAGACATCCATTCTTTTAACTGTCTATTTTTTTAATTATTCTTTGAATTAGATTTTTTTGTGGTTGTAGATTTATTTATAGCATTAATAATTTTATCAATAAAACTGTTATAACATTTATTTACATTTACGCCTTATATATCAGCCCAGGTTTCTTTAAATAAAACATCGTTTAAATTATTATAATTTATTATTTTATATATAATATTATTTTTTGACAATTTTTTATCTGTTTCTAATGCCAATACTATAAAATAATGATCCGATATACTTATTTGGAGAACACCCACCTCGATTCTGTTTTTATTATAATTATATGTTTGTATTATAACTACCGATTTTCTGTGTATCATAACATTTATAGCATTAAGGCGTGGCTGGAAATGTCATCTAGGGGACAGGAATGTCATCAAAAAATGTTTAGTGTTATTTATTAAGTACATTTTAAAATGTTTATTCGAGTTAAAATGTTTATCTTATTTTATGATCTTTAATTATAACCAATGATTATATACACCATAGATAGCTGACTGCATACAATAGAAAATACGCCATGCACTAAATGGTGAGGTTGCCGTTACGATGCGCTCCGTATAGTGTCTAGTTTTGGTGAATTCCCCGTCACAATCACTAGTAATTCACAGTAATGAGGATCGATTGAAACTTTTTGACTTCATCTATGGCTTGCGATCAATTATTTTTCTATTGCAAACCACCATCCATCATAGTTTTTGATTTAAGAAAAATGTTATGGATATTTTGAATCCCATAACACAGGACGTTTTTCGTACTGTTCTATCAGCGGGAGGCAATTATATTAGCACCACTTCATTAATAAATGCAATTTAAAAACTATGGGACTCAAATAATTGATTCGTTTTTCGGGCATGGCAAAATAAAATCGTCTGAACTGAGTGTCGCGTAACACGTATTCCTTTGATCACGACCCGGTGATCGACAGTCGTTCGGATTGTGTGCGTTGTATGCCACGAACACAAACGCGACGCACAAAAATGTATTCGGCCCCGTCCATTTCGGCTAATTTTTCAAAATTCGAAGTACAAAAGTTTGCTGCGGACGCACATTTAGGTTGATGTATACCACTGACCAACCTATGTTATTGTGCACGCGCTAGTAATCGGTTTCTATCCATTCAACAATTATCTTTATTCTACGGCCGAGTGGATGAAACACAAAATATTTACGAAAACAGCCAGGCGTAAAAGATATAATAAACTTCAACTGAGCTATTTATCACGATTTTATATCCGAGTTAACAAGACATTGAGTGTTATGAGAGTTTTCAGAGGGAAAAAAATCGAGTTGTCAAGCTTTTCGATTTTTTGAAAATCGACTATATATATATATATGTAATACTTTGTATATATTATAACGTATTTCAATATTACGTACGAGGTAGGCAAGATTTTTTGTCGTAATAAAGAACCCACAACTGCAATAACGGTATACTATTAATAATAAAAAAAAAAAATACAAAATCGAGTGGAACGACGTTTTATTAAAAAAAAAAAAATTAATATTTTCCCCTCCACACTTATATAAATATTTTATACCTGGGGTATAACTACATGTACATATAGAGTATCGTTTATCGATTCGTTCGGTATAATAAATATGAGGGTTCGTACAGAAACGGTACAATTTTTCATCTTCTCCGATGAAATAATTTCTACTGTTGTTACGCCGGTTCTGTACACATGATTGCCGTCATGTTTAAATTGACCGAATGGTATTTGTTTCATGTCTTACTTACGGTATTTTCCATATTCAAACCACGAGCCGTACACGTCAGAATGAACACGTGCGTTGCACCAGCAGGCATGATGATTGATGATCATCTTGAACGTGCTCGTATTGACGCTGAAGTGTTCTCGAATCGAAGTCTGTTGCGATTAACAGGTATTTCGACAATTCTCTGGATCCGTAGAAATCATTGCACTTTTAACGATGATGCGTCGAACCATTCACAAGATCTATGATTTCGGATGCATATTTTTATTTGTTTTGGAATCAAAGTATACACGTATTTACATTTTCAACAGATTGTTCTTGGGGTCGTAAGACAACGCGAAGGTTTTATTTGGAATTACTAAAGCTAAAGACACATTTCTGACACATCTGATCAACGATGGCCTTCCGTTTTAAATGCACGTTCATCATTGCCCATCCCAAATTAATGATAGCTTTCATTTGTGACAATTAATTTAGCATAAATACTTATTTAATACATACATTTGATCAATCGAATTCTTTCCGCGCCTCAAGAGTATTGAACATAAATGTTTCCAAATGTATATGTTCTTTTTAGATTTTTAACTGTAAAACTAACGATACAGAACGTATATTGCATTATTATAATAACATATATAATGATACGCTCATTACTGTTTTAGCACGGACTGATCAATTATAACTCTTTCCCCATTCATACATTCAGTATTATTAAAAGTTTATTACTATAAAATATCATAATTACTTTATCTTCTGTATTGGTTTTCTTGCATCTTTGTATTTATTGTTTGCTTTTCTTTTCTATAATGTAGATAAAATATATAATGGCATAGGTAGTTGATGCAAAAAATAAAACTTATACATAACTTTTTAAATAAATACACTTTTATATATTTATTTAAAAAGTTGGTTGGGAAAAAAAATGTTTTAAATAATTACTGCCTTACTCTAATAATTTGTAACAATAAAACAAAAGGTAGTAAACATCGGTCATTGTTAACATTTTTTTCGCATCACAAAACATCTGCGATTGAAGTGATTTGTTCCGTACTTTGGAACCACCCGTCATTATTAGACTAATCCTTAAACGAATCGTGTACTCAATAAAACAGCATAGTATTAATAATAATAATAATAATAACTTTAGGATCAATGAGAGTGTGTGTGTGTGCGGCAAATCGAATTATGACTGTGACGCGTATAAAAAGCATACCGGTAAAAGTAATATTTTTTTGTTATGTTTTTACGTTTTGTAAGGAATTTATTTGACATTGATAATATTTTGTATAGGAACATAATGTTTTATGCTCATTCTTCGCACTCGTTACCGCCACCGTTTCCGATAACAACAGTTGTCGGACTTTTATCCTCTCTCCATTTCACACCCAATTTTCTTCCAGGAGAAGACAAGCAAAATCATTTTATATTATTATATTATACATTTAATTTTACATGTGCGAATATAATTTTGAAAACAACAGAGTATTGCAGTGTTTTATGTTTGGTATCTTGTATATATATATATAAATTTTTATAAAATAATATCATTTTCTAACATAACCTAACCATGATTGTAAGAACAAGTTTCAAACCATTGTATCATCAAAATTGATAAAATGGGTATACATATGTAATTTTTAATATCCCTCACATATTTTTCTGTTATGTCTTTTATTAACAAAACAAAATAAAAATCTCAGCTCTGGTATGCAGAAATAATGTCAGATTTATAGTTGAGCGTTTTTATATGACTCGTCCATTAAAGAGTATAAAGTAATAATTAATGCCTTCATAGTTGTTTTCTTCTAATTGGTTAATGGTTTGACAAATAATTTTTTTACTGATGTAAAATATTTTTGTTTCACTGAAATTCATTGGTTTCTCCCTGTTTTATCGTTTTAGATCTCGAAACTATCAAATTCAAGATCAAACTCCTTCAACTTTTAAAAATAAAGTTGTAGATCTCTGTACAAGCAGATGTGGTCTTCGTGTCGGAAAAAAACTCGAGCTCAACTCGAAGTGCAGGTAAAATATATGTAAGTTTGTAGGTTCATACAATAAATGTTAACGTATCGGATCACAATCAAAACATACTAAAACGAATAATAAAAGTAATAATTTTAATGATTATAATTATAGTAAAATTTCTGTTAGTTTCCATTGGCGTTTGGTCTTGACATGCGGACGGATGTTGGTTACAAACTCGGCTGCGTTTATTAATTCACACACAGTGAATACTGCAGAACTTCTCTGCCCGTGGCGTAAACAAGTCGACCGCATGGAGAGGTATTAGGGATAATATGCTTTCCACGAACTCGATTAATGCATAATTATAACAATTATCATCGACTCACCACCAACTGCGCATTAGCAGTTATAATAATAGATTTTAACCAGCGAAGAGAACAATATTTATTAATTTTCATGACCATTGATCTATGTAAAAAGTATACAATGTTCTTCCACCTGCTTCTAAGATATAAATATTCATAATAGTTAAAATAATATTCTACTACAGTTTTAATATTTTATGATAGTATAACGAAATCATTAAACGCGTAAACATTTATGGCGAAAGAAAATATCCATGGGAAAATGAATATTATACATCGTAACTATAACAATAACAAGTATTATTACATTGGAACTGGGACACCATTATATAGAATTGGACGTATTCATAGTTATTTAGTAATATTATCATCGACGTATATCGGTGCGTAATCGACAAAGCACTAGAAGTCATGTTAGTTGAATTTAATTTTATTATACGACCGTCTGCCGTTATATGTTTTACAATGGACTTTTGCGCTCATCTAATGTCATCTCATGTATAATATATTTACGGGCAACGATTTACCATGAGAATATACTTCGAACCGCATATATCACGCATTTGAATTAATTATAAATTATGAGAGCGTTATAATATACTATTTTGGTTTAAAACACGTCCAATGGACATACGAATAGGTATACGTGGTATATTATGAGCGTGTTGGGGAAAATTGTTAGACCAATAAAAATTAAAGCACGAAATAATATTTATATGATCAGGTGGTGACGATAAAATGTAAGTTCCCACGCAATATATAGCAAGTAAAAATCACTCTTGTATGTGTCTATGTAAGTTCCTACACGAATAATAATTATAACGAATGCCAATTATCTACCTATTTTATTCAGACTCAGGACTGAAAACCTAATTTGTGTTATATAATTTTGTTTTGTAAAAAAATATAATCCAATTTTTTAATTAAATCTTGTCTGTATCTGATAATTTTTCGTCTCTTATCGTCTCCCAAAGAGACGGTTTTCATAACAAATACCCGTAAAATTCATACTGGAGATAGGTAAAGGACGAAAAACAGAGTCAACTACCAGTGGGCCGACAGTACACGAAGCTAACAAACAGTTGGCTGACATAAATTTTTAAATTCGTGTTTCATATAGTGACAAAAATATTAATGAAAAAAAGCTTATAGTTTCTTTTTTATTCAAGACCCATTAATAAAATTGAGAATAAACATTGAAATAACGGAGTTCGATGTGACTTGTAAAATATTTATCTCTCTCTCTCTATAGGTATATATATAAATCAAATTAGGTTTATTTTATAAGACAGAATCACTATTTCCGTCGAGTGTATTTTTGAAGATAAAACCATATTGACACCGGGGGCCTTAAGTTTATTCAGCTCATCGGTCGTCAGCCTTTTGATTTTCTGGTTAATGTCATTATCTCATTTGTAATGTAGTTAAACAAATGTACTTCCAATACCAGATTTCGTAAATATATATTTGCACACCATAAGCTACTGTTAGTCCATGTTGTAAACCATCAACATACTTAGGTATTCGTTTTAGTTTATGAATGGTTAAAAGCGTGTGACTGTTTACTTATGTTATGTGCGTGAATTCATAAGGATGTTTGTGAATCTAAAATATCGTTTACAGTTCATCACGTCACAACTAAATCAGACAAGTTTCATTTTTCAAAGGTTATCCAAGTGACCTTTATAATTTTTATAAACCTTTCACTAGGTTAACATTACCAACAACTTATTTCCAACAATATGAGAGGTTGTTAAAAAAAAAAACAAAATGGTTAAACGTAATGATGTTTACAATTATGGATAAGTTATAGAATTTATAATTTGTTATGTAAAGTTTTTCTGTATATAAATCAATTCATTATATTTACATACATAATTATTAAAAATTAAAATGTAATGTAAAAAGAGAAAAAAGTAATTTAAGGTTGTACAGAATATTTGAATAATTGATAATTATTATTATTATTACAAAAGATCTTTGAAAAATCAAATGTATATATATATATTTATAAAATCTTAATTTTTTCGATCATATAATACCATACGATGTTATGATATGACGCTTCAGTCGCATATTTAATCATATGGTAGTGTACTTTTACTAAAAAAAGCTAGGTAAAACATTTTTCGCATATATCATTGAATGTTTTACTTAACGAACAAAATATTTTGGTTCATCTACAAAAACGAGTTTTCTCTACATAAGTTAAACATGTTTTTTTATAATTAGTTAAGTTAGCATCATACATGCATTATACATATAAAATATAAAACTTCACGACCAATAATGTATTTTTATAATATTGTATTTAAATAAATAAATAAATAGTTTATATATAGAAAAAAAAAAAAATAAATAAATGCTTAGCCTAGAATATTATTATATTTATAAAGTTACGATTTTATTGACTTTGTATAATATACCTAATGATGAATCTTAAGTTCAAAATCAACATACTTTATAAATATAATTATACTATAAACTAGACATTTAATTATATGTTTATTTATTTCTGTATTTCTTAATTTACTAGTATTAAACATTTTTTTTTTTATAATATTATTACAAAATATTACATATTTTTACATCACTTATTATCTAATAATTTGTATACAATACACATATGTTTATATGAGTACATAAATATTACAAATTATGGTGTATTGTACTACAGTTAAGTGGGCTTGGGTATTAAGATAATATAATGAATGAATAATTTTGAAATTAATTAGATAGAAAATAAAAATATATTACATAATAATATTATGTACATCTGGATTATTTAATAAATTTAAAATCTAAATTAAATTAAATGATAATAACGAGAACGGTGTGTGGATGCAATTTTATTTAGAATTTTTAATTTTTTTCGGTACTATACATTTGTATTTATAAAACGAGTGTTTTTACTTTCACAAAATTCTCAAGTAGGTTATACAGGTATATAATACAAGTATGTATTACCGTGTACAAGAAAGTTATACATTATTTTTTAAGTAAAATAAGCAAAATGATTCGTTGTTTTCAGCTCGAAATTTACTTGTAAAACAATCAAATATCCCTTTATATAAATATTTATTTTATTTATTTAATATTGAATACGGTTAATATTATAAATCAAATAACTCTATGATATTGACGGTTAAAACATTGTCGATAGTTAACATATTATGAGTCTTATGATTTGAAATACAGTTTAATCATTATATTACTTTGTACTATTCAAAAAAGTATTTTAGAAATAAAGGGTTAATTATCATGACATACACTATAAATATATGTCATATACGTAGTAAGTACCTATATAGATGGTACCTAAGAAATTCAAATCCAAATGAAAATTAATAATGTGTTGAAAATATGCTTTCCTTATTTTACAATGAAGCAATAATAAATTTTACTAAGTAGATTATATACCATCGTGTTTTATCAAAATCAACCTAATAAAATATGTAAAACATACGATTTTGTGATGCACGTAAATGTGTTGCTAGGTGACGTTATATTATATTATACTAAGGTAAATTAATTTCGTAACGGTAATAAAGAATAACAATTTTTAAATATTGATCTCAAAAAGTATTCAGATGAAAAAAATGGGACTATGGGCATTATTTTCCTCGAACAACGATAAGATTTTTCAGAATATTAACACTTTTTGTGATCACATCACAGGACTTTTGTCTTTATCGTTTTTTTTTGTCCTTCGTATTACACCGCGTGCTGTCATAAATTTCCATTTACATAAAAAAATTCAATTTTTGTTTTAAAATACACATTACACAATAATCTGTAAGTTTAAAACATTAGATCATGCATATTTTGGTATCATAACAAACAATAATAATAATAATTTCTGTACATCATAGATAGATATATAGGTAGATTGATGGATAGATAGACAAATATATATATATAGATAGATAGATAAATATATAGAGAGAGAGGAAGTGATTATAAGTAAGCAAGTGATAGCCAGTGGGGGTGGTATGGGAAAAGCGGATGGATAAATATTTGTTAACCAAGACACGGATAGGGATCCATCGAAGCACCAGAATATATTGACAGCAGACGTGTTGTGTTTTATGTGGCACTTCGCATTTTCAATATCAGCAGATAGAGGAGGAATACAGCTCTTTTAACGCGATTCGATTATTTCCTTCGTTACTGTAGCATGGTGCATTTTCTTACGATAATAAAATAAAAAAATAAAAAGTAAAATAAAACCAAACACGTATTTTTCAACTTTTCGAATAATATTATATCATCATATGATGATCCTTATTAGGAACACGGATAATTGATACAATCACGTTATTGAAACAAAATGTCTGAGGACAGATCGGCAATATATTAAAACATTGTAAATCAATCGGATTATTGAAAAAACATAGGTTTTTTGAAACAATGAGGGCCAAGGTCATTGAAAAATTCTGGTTATTTAGCAATATTCAATGTATTGTAATTACAATATACTTTATCTTAAGTCGTTACGATCGAAACCAGTCGAACTTTCGGAACAAGTGAAGGAAGATTGATTCGATGTGGACTTACACCTCGATGTTGCAGAGGTTCCAACGGAAGAAGGTATCTGTAATGCGGTTATAAATCCTCAAATAATCCTCAAACATGTTGTCACTGACTATGAAAAAAAAAGCGAGGCAATCCCCATAAACTAAAAAAATTGTAGAAGTTTTGTGTCCTCAGAAGAGCAGGACTGCACCGTGCGAATGAAAAAGGCTTTAGGCAACATTATTCTCATGCAATGTTCATCAAGTTACTCGACGCAAATCAAATACAAAGTATACATGTACAAACAAATATCATTGATATACATATTTTACGGGCAAAGCATACAATTTGGGCATTTTATACACTGTCCGAATAATATATAAAATGCTCTTCGTATGTTGGGTAATATAGATAACAAATAATATGATTCAATGAAATATGATAAATCAATGAATAATGACATGTATTTTATATTATTGATTAATTCATCTCAGTAGATATAATTAATTGCACCGTTAATCCTTTCTTGGCTGTGCTTATTATTTTTTTTTTTTTTTACACGATTTGCAAGTATTTAAGTATAGCATAATCATTTTTCTAGTGATATTTTTATATTTTGTATTTACATTGTGTTCCATCCTGTTTCGTCCTCAATGTCCAATCGATAAATGAACATTATAACATCAAATAACTCTTCATTATGTACATAATATTTAATTTCGTTGTTTTTAGATACTGGTACAATTAACTTATTAACATCAGAAACTTTTAACACATTATATTTTTTTAAAAGTTTACAATCATTCAGTTCCTTTTTCTTTGAATTGTTTTTAATTGATCATATCTTAATTTGGAAAAAAATGAAGTATTTGAACTTTTTTTTTTTAACAAATTGTTGAAATCTTCATTAAACTTTTCCATATTTGAATAAGTAGTTAGGTACGCACTGAATGAATTAACCTGCACTATATAAACGATTCGCGGTTACTAAATAGTTCATTTTTGAGAATAGGTAAAAAGCCGACTGCACGATAATCACTACAACTACTTATAATATAACTTATAAATCAGTAAATATAGTAATAATATATTATGTCACGTTCACACGTATAATATTTGGATAAAAACAGACATCCCCATTGTAAAATACGATAAGAACAAACAAACTAGTTACAGATAATAATTTGACTTTATTTTAAATATGTTTTACGATTTATCATATTTTACTAAATCATATCATCCGTCATCTATATTGCCCAATATACGAAGGGCATTTTATATACTGTCCGGATAATGTATAAAATACCCGGGCATTGTGTAAAATGCCCAAATTGTATACTTTGCCCGTAACATATATACATATATATATATATATATTAATACGTAACGTAAATATGTTTTTTTTAAACATTTTTTTTTTTTTTTTTTTTTGAAACGATATATTATATAATTATCTAGTGGAGACTATAAAGTATAACTGATATATGATTTTCCGGGAAAACAAATTGCTTATATTTATAAATATACTATGTATCAAAAATATTTAAATATATTTAACTCAAAGTTACATTCAACTATAATGTTTGTAATTACAACGTTCGCGTTATACGAGTATGTACTTTAAACGACGGTATTTATCTTGATGAAAGAAAAACAGTTAAATAAACAATTGTACAAATATCAATATATTTGTTTACTAACTCTAAAACTATTTCTCGCATATGTACTTGTGATTCAACACTTCAACTAACCAAAGATCAAACTAGAGCAATGCAAAAGTGAGCAAACCATGTTATTGGATTTAACAATGAACTCAATATAAGATAGGTTACAAAATATATTGAAATGCATAAATTTAAATTTCTATTAGAAAACACAATGAATGTTATAGGTATTCTAAAATAACTTTTTAGAATTTTTTTTGAAATAGAATGAGATAATGTTAATTTATTTTGTGTGAATATTTATATTTATATAAATATATATATCTATATATATAATAATAATGTACATAGATTTTAAAAATATTTTTTCGTTATACTATACACTGAACATTTTTATTACATTAAATACCATAATGTTAAATTAACTATTGTAAATTGTGTGTATATTTTTTAAGGTAATATTAATTTAATAACTATACAGTGTTTAAAATATAATAGAATATAATATTGAAAATATTTAGTTTTGATTGCTACTAGTAAATATTTTCACTTTATACATTTATACCAGAGACAAAGGTTAGACAAATAAAAAAATGTATAAACCCAAATAAGTACGATAAATACCTTATATGTATTTTATACACCCCATAATACTAACTGAAAATTTTTATACTATCTACATGTGAATAATATATTTAAATTTAAAATTACATCAAAAATATAATAGATACAATTTAGAACACATAAATTATTAATTTTGATCGATAAAGAAGTGATATTTTCGGTGAGCTTAAATCAAACGACTAATAATAATATAAAATCAAAATACCAACATTGGAAAGAAATTTAACAATAACAGTGATGTATATAGATGGTTTAGAAAATATAAGATGTATTTTGATTTATAGCACATCAAGAACTAAGGAAAAGTCAATAATTTCGGAATTGAAATATGTTTCTACCTGTAAAAATAATTGCAAAACAAAAGTCGAAAATTTTGTAACGTATTCGATTTTCATCGATCTACAATAGGTGAACTATTTTTATCTCGAGCTTAATTAAAAATGGAGTGAAAATAAAACTAATATATAAATAAGTAAATGCTTAGTCTGGGTTATTATTAAAAAATAAAAAGCTTGTAAGAAACGGAAAAATAATTTTATAAAACAAAAGCTATGAGACAGAGTATTATATTATGTAATATTGAAAGACGACAAACATAAACCATTCTAAAGGAGGCCCTTTCGGTGATACATAATAATTTATACGTAATGTTTTTATGAATAAATTATCGTGTTCAAGAAACAATCGTTTGCCAGACAAGCGATACGTGAAATTCTTCTGGCTAAGACAAGATGCGTTCTCCTAATGATATAAAACGGTAACATTGATCGCTGTGTAAAATATTTATCAACGAATTTGAATGGGAGCCATGGTGGTTCTGTTAAAATAATAAATAATACTGTAGGCGGGTGGTGTACATAAACATGATGAAATAAAACCCCTAATAAACCCCTACATGATCAATAATATTTTCAATTATATTGAAGAGTTAGATTGACACTTGCGTAAATGTACTTCAATCATCTCATCAAACACAGCCGTCAATACTCATTCGATCCTGGACTTAAAAGTATTCGTGTCGTGTTCGAAGTGTTAGTTTAAATATTTTGAAATGGTTTTTAATTCAGATTTGGGAAATTTAGCTGTGACTTTGGTACTGAGAAAACAAAAAAAGAAAGAACTAGACGCTGGTCAAAAGAATGAATTAGGCTGCAAAGTTGTTTTACACATAAAAAATTACTATTGAACGTTCTTTGAGATACAGAACCAGAAGATTACAAAATTTTTCTCTGAATGAACCAAGAAGGGTTTGATACCTTACTTGAGCTAGTTAGGTCCAAAATAGAAAAACTAGACACTATAATGCGTAAAGCAATCCTTGAAAGTCGGGAACTTTCTATGACATTGAGGTACCTATCATCTGGCATGGATTTGGAAGATTTGAAGTTTTGTCGGTGATGAAGATTATCAACTACTGCTAAATTGTATGAAACCTTACAACAGAGCAGTAATCATGGATGAAAAACGGATTTTTAATTATTGACTGTCCGGAGCACGCAAGATCGTTGAAAATGCGTTTGAAATTTTAACATCGAGGTTCAAAATATTAAAAAAAAAAATAAAAAAAAATAAAAATATTAAAATTTGCACCACACAAGGCTCGGAAAATAGTGAAGACTTGCCGTCATTTACACAACTACTTGTCAACAAGAAATAATGGATATTATTTGCAACGTGGTGATGTTGATTACGAAAAAAAAAGATACTGATAGAGTATAAAAAGGTTCATGGTGACAAGGAACTCAGCATGTGTCAGAACTTCGAAGAACTAAAGAAAAGTCAACGGCTGAAGCGAAGAAAATAAGAGATGATTTTTGCGAGTATTTCAACTCTTCTGGGTCAGTTACGTGGCAAAACAATTATTTGATTGAGACCCATACGAGGTACCTTTACATTATTTGTTTCAATTATTTAGTACCTTAGTAGTTACTTTCATTGATTATAAATAGTAATAATACCAAAATAATAGAATTTTTATTTCGAAATACAATATTGTAAACAATAATAGGAAAAACACTCAATAATTCAACTGTATCATGTGTGTAAAATAAAACTTATCGCAGAAAAACAACGACAGCCCATCGAATGTGTCACGCGTGGATTTTTTACTGTAACAGTCGTATTTGAAAAAAAAAACTAATTAGGTCGTAAATATAATTATAAAATTATGGTTCAATTATATCCTTCACCAAATTTCATGTCAAAATACACATAAATAAATAAGTAAATATTTGATGTTTACTAATCTCGGAAGTTTGAGTTTCTGCTATCTCGACTTGGTCCTTGATAAACAGTACCTAGTTCATTATAAAACCATACGTTGAGTACTGGAATATCGTCTACTGATGCACCCAGTGATGTAAAAATACCTTATTTTATAATTTAATTGTATAATACGTGTATTATACATATTATGTATTATACGTGTATAATACAGTATTTTACAAAAATGTTATGGTGTTTACATAATTGTTAAATACATAACTACCGGAGTGTAATAAGAATGTAAGATCTATAATATTAGAATTTATTAGGTCGACCCATAGTAAAAAGAAACAGTAACTAACGTTTAGGAACTTCAATTAATTGTAACTTCTAGCCTGTAGGTAATTAAATAGAACTAATAGAATTCAGTATAATATTATACTGCGGTCTACTGTCTACGATTATGATTTATGACTTAGCACTTATCACACATATCACTACGATTTACAAATATATCGACTAGAATCATAGAACTTAAGTTAATAGGTCTATCGTTTATGGTTAGAATAATTCTTTATAATGGAAAATTATGCTTATTCTTTATAATCTCTTTTCTATGATCGATGCCAACCGGCAAACACCTACAAATAACCATGTTACTTGTGTGGCCGTGCTCCGTCGTTTTATTATTGTTATTACTTATCACTGTTATCTACCATTTATTAATTATAACTGATTTTTTTTTTTTTTTTTATACCACTTGTATTTTATTTTTTTATAAATGACGTATAATAAGCCTGTATAATACAATGTTATACAATATATATTATACAATTTGCATCACCGGATGCACCTTACCGTTTCTTATTTTCAATCGCCTTGTAGCATTTGTTAATATTAGTGCGAAATATATTTATTTTTTGTTTCATTTTCTCTACCGAGAAATCAGATTTATACGGTTTTAAAGTATCCAAAATTGTTTGTAGTGCTTTAGCTTTTTTATGTTTATTGAAATAATCTTTTTATCTCAATGGCTATAGTTCAGGGTAATTACGGCATAAAGTTATCAAAAAGGGAATAAACACTCACGCTCACCAACCTATTCGTCGCCAAGTAATATCTATAGTTCCGCCATGCCGTCTATTTGATAAATGATCATAATTTCAGAAATATTAACAGCAAATGCTCCTAGACGTTCAATATGTTCTGTAAATCTTAACCGTAAATGAGCATCAATCAAAACTTCTATCAATCTCTCTTAATGATTGACAATCCAAATCAATATCCTTCTAAACGATCAATACTCACTTTAATATGATTCCATCAATATTTTTTATACGAATATTGACAATATTATTGATCTTTCTTTACAGAAGATAGCATATGCAATCAAACGAGAATCCCGGAAGAAAAAATTATGCGACTACTTTACACGGTGTTTTACATGATGTAAATGATGTAAATTACATAGAGCATAGAACGTTTTGCGTGTAACGTAGGCAGGCAAAATTATCAGAAAAATATATAACTCGGTCCGAAATATTTAAGCTTATACGAAACATTATATTTTAAGACTTGATATTTAAGTCAAGAAACTTTTTAGGGCACTCGGTATTGTGTTGTGATTACTTGAAAATTCGACTTACAAATAACACATTCGTATAATACATACATTTCTGAACTGGGTCGTAAATTAGAAGAAGAACATAATGTTATATGAATATTTTGTACAAAACACCAATCCGTGACCAAACAAATGTGCCGAACAAAAGGAATGGTATATATATATACCATTCCTATATGTATATATAGACCCGTAAAATTGTGTGAAGATAACGTGCAGTGCCATTTCTTTTGACTTACGGCAATGCTTGTCAACTCCATGTTTAGAAAGTTCAGTACCGTTTTACTAATCGCTATTATTATATTATTTTACTGAAAGCTTTAACCACCATCAAACCTTCTTGTCCACCATATCGATTTACGTGTGAGTTAAACGAGACGAATTTCGTGATTTATTTATATAATATCTTTGCATACGGATGTATCCATTGGCTGGAAGGGGAGAGATTCACTTCGTCTTGGAAAAATAGTATAATGAACTTGTAGTTCAATAAATATCATCATAATCGTGCACGCGCATGCCTACCCGTCGTGCCATGGCTTGGAATATTCTAACGTGCCCTGGGTCAACGAATCACAATGATTCAAAACAATAGCGAGGATCGATTATCAACTTTTCGTCGCACTGTTTTCACAGCGGATTAGCCAAATCACAGCACGCCGGTGTCGAAGGACGTACTAGTTGTAAATCTGTTAAAACTTTTCGGTTTCCTCGAGGAGGAGGAAGGACAATTGGTTGGGTGGAAGTTTTTTAAAATAAACTTTATGCACAACTGTTTCGATTTAAAATCAAAGCAGAATAATAATTAAAACGACGGTGAGTGTACGAAAAATAACTGTTTCAAACACGCGCGCGGGCTAGAAGCAACTTTAATATTATTGCCACTTCAATATCGGTCGTTCTACACCGTTGGCCGGACCGGTGTGTGTTTCAGCCGCTTTGCGAACAGTTCACTGTTGTTTTTAATTCGAATAACAGTTTGCGACACGTGTTATATGCCCGAGCCAGGAAATCGATTTAAACCGTCGTCCTAGTCCCTAACTTAAGATTTTTGTTCGGTTTTTTGTAGTCTACGCAGAATTACATGTCTACATATAGTGTTGCGTCGCATTATCGATCAAAATCAAACGCAACGAAACCGCCATGCTGTGTAAGCGCATACCTACTGTGAACGTATGAAAAAAAAACTGAGTGTTAAGAGCTACAGCAAAAACCGTCGGTGACTGAATCCCGTAGGACTCGATAGGTAATTCATTTTAGACAAGTTTTCAGCTTACCTGGTACAATATCCATGATATAATATTCGTGACGGGACTAGATATTGTATTTTTATACTCGTAGTAGACAGTTGGTTCCCGATTTATTCAGGATCCATTTTAGACAGGTTTCACTATGTATTAAAATTAAAGTTGTTTAGAAGTATACGATTCCAAGTATCGAGACGCTAAAAAACTTTAATATGGTAGATCATTTCGGAGCATACTTTACATATAACGTTCGAAGCTTAAATGTTTACTATACAACAACAGTAGCGCGCATCTTAATAAATAAATAATTTAACGTAGATATATTTTTCGCTTGTAATATTTCACTCTACTTGTATGGATGAGACTATTCTTCTTTGTTTACACCACGTTCCACAAAAGCCACAACACGACTTTTAACGCTTTCAAAAAACTCCGGTACATTTCATTCGTAGTTATATATATATATATATATATATATATATATATATATATATGATTAAAGGATTGGTTTCACTGCCACGTAGTTATTCTTTGAGATTGTATCATTTTTTTTATTTTGTCCTGTGGTCTTATTACACTTCCTTTACAAAAGGTCATGAACCACTACTTGAGTAAAACTCACTACATACAACTACTTAAATAAAAAAAAATATTTTTTCGTAACATAATAGAATAGTACAATGTACTCTCTTATTTTGGATATTAATTAAGTGTATACGGGTTTTTTCATTTTTTTTCCAAACCTATTCGGTGACAATACAAATATAATAACAATAACAACAAGATACGGGACAGTTATTGTGTATAAATAAATTTATACAGTCTTATGTTATACGTATAATGTTACGAGTGATAGCCCCAATTAATCATTTCACAATTTGACCGTGGCTAAATCGTCTAAATGTTATTTTTCATTTTATTTTTAATTATATTATTTAAATACGTCCTAGAGAGCAACAATTACAGTTAAATAGACATACATTATTTCCGGGGGAAAAAAAATATAGTGCAATGAGTATATTTTTTATGAGCATTATAATATTACCGTTCTTATGTTTAGAACATTTTGAAATAGTATAGGGGGGCGAAGCACGTTTAGGTACATTACATTATTTTACCTGTAAATGTAAAACACGTTTGGGCACATAAACACAACATGTTTGGGTGCATACTACTCTAATTGTCAATTGCGATAGGTTATCGCGAAAAAAAGGTTAACAATCTTTATAAGATATGGTTTATGCTTAAATCACATACAATGGATGGAGTCATACAAATAATTTGTGAAGCCAACATAACAGTAGGACCACAGTGATATGCGCATGAGCCTGGCATCTTATCATTAATTTTTGGCACAAATATTAATTAATTGATTATTGAACAAGATAACGATTAACTATTAAGTATAAGTGTTTGTTAAGTTTCTAATTGCATTATTATAATAATATAATTAATTATATTGTATTTGCTACGTCAAAATGATGATCGATAACAATATTTTGTAAATTAAGAATTAGTGATGCCTAAATTCAATTTTAAGCCGAAAAACAGATTGACATTTGATAAGCATGCGCGCATGCGCAGATGTCACCGGTCCTATAGTTATGTTGACTTCAACTCATTCTATAGGTGTGATATGCGATGATTCTATCCATTGTATATGATCTAAGGGTTTATGAAACTAACTGTATTATATTATATATATACTATATTATACTAATGTTTCAACGTTTCAATGTTCAGTTCCGATTTCGATTTTCAATCGACAAGATTAATTTATTCTTTGTAATTATGGACGTGAACATTTCCGATGTTTTTGAAATTTGACATGACAAAAAGTGTATTTGCGATTAACAGATATAAATTTAGTAAGTGTAGAGAAAACAAAAATATAACTTAAATTTACGTTGAATGAATGGTAAATGCACTGTCACTGCTAAATGAAGTGCCAATTTAAAAACGGTAATTTCAATAAATGAAGAACATAGTCATAGAACATAAATGAATTAGTTGAAGAAATAATCACTAAGCAAACAGTGATGTCACTTTTAAAGCACAAAGTAACTACTGATATTAATGTGAAGCCAAATATACTTATACGTCAAGAACTATGTAACTGCCCAAAATCAGAGCATCTAAGTCATTCTGACGTCAGATTATTCAGTAAAAGTTTGTATGAAGCTAGACGAAAAATATTTCCTAAAATACCAAAATCTTTATTCGAAGCAAAAACTATGATTTTTCAAAATAAAAAATATTTCGTTTTAAATAATGAACTATTTTGTTTTATGGATTCGGAAAGTAGTGTACCTATTTTTACAAATACTACTAACATGTCACTTTAAAACATGTATCCTGGATAACGCTAATAAGCTCTAAAAATTGAAAATGAATGATTAAGTATTAAAGTGTTATTTTTCTTGGTGTTTCTAAATGTTATATTAATACCTATGTCCTATGTAACCAAACATGTTATTTTTCTAGAGATATGGTGTACCCGAACGGTGTATTCATTTGTACCCAAACGTGTTACGGCCGGTATAGGTGTCTAGCAGATAATATACAATTAGGTCAGCAGTGATTTTTTGTCATTACATTAGGATTATATTTGAAAATTACAAGCGCAAAGTATTTGATTATAAAACGTATACACTACCAAATTAATTATAAAAAAAAAAAAAAATATATATGTATATTATATAATATATATTAATATATAAATATAAATATTCACACAAAATAATTTAATATTACCTCATTCTATTTATAAAAAAAAATTTTTAAAAAATTATTTTAGAATGTCAATAACATTCATTGTATTTTCTAATAGCAAGTTAAATGTGTGAATTTCAATATATTTCGTAGCCTATCTTATATAGAATACATTGGTAAATTTAATGACATGGTTTGCTCACTTTTGTACTGCTCTAGTTTGATCTTTGGTTAGTTGAAGTGTTGAATTACAAGTACATATGCGAAAAAAAATTATAGAGTTAGTAAACAAATATATTGATATTTGTACATTTATTTATTTAACTATTTTCCTTTCATATATCTTAACATCTTCATTCGAAGTACATATAATGCGAACGTTGTAATTACAAACATTATAGTTGAATGTCAGTAACTTTGAGTAAAATATATTTAAATATTTTTGATACATAAAATATTTATAACCAAAAGCAATTCATTTTCTCGGGAAAATAAATATCAGTTGAGTTCTGCAGTCTCTACTAGATAATTATACAATACGATAATTATATAATACTCATATATCATTACCAAAAAATAAAATTTTTTAAGAAAAATAATAAATGTAGTAGACAAAAGTTAGAAAACTTAATTAAAAAAAAAAAACCTACTTACATTACGTATTAATATCCATAACAATGATATTTGTTTGATGCACTGAACATTTACAGAAAGTTGTATGTAAATATATATACATTATAAGCCACTTAACACTTTTGGACCAACGTGAAATGTGTCAATTAACCGATTGTTTCTAATAAGCGATTAGTTTTATTTATTATGAAAAAAATGTATAATTCGAAAAAAATTATATATTGTGAAAAAATTAATGTATATGCTAAGTAAAATATGCGTTTATCGTTGTTTCTAGTTTTGCGTCAAGTAACTTAATGACCATGGTTACGTAAGAATAATGTTGCCCAAAGTCTTTTTCATCAGCACGGCGAAGGACTGTTCTTCTGAGGACACATACAACTTCTACAATTATTTAACTTCATAGGAATTGCATCGATTTTTTTTTCGTAATCAGTAGATATAGTAATAAATCATTACTAATAACCCGGTCTGAGTATGAATATATAATTTACATCATCATAATTATTTATAAATATTAAATGTCCGATCAAATTAAATGCAAAGCGATACACACGATCAACTTTACTACCCATACATATATATACGGGTTGAATTAACTCCGGTGGCCTTACGGAATTTTTTTAATCGTTTTTTTTTTTTTATATGAAATACGCGATTAGTATGGAATTAAATTATTATTATAGCATTATTATCATATCAAAAACGGTTCTGTTATGAATGTAATTTTACTTATTTTATGATACCTATTTCAGAGGATTTAACGCTTACATACGAAACTCACACATACCAACGGTAGACAAATTAAGCAAAACATGTGAGGAGATTTAGCTTTTGAACCGGTAGAAGCCCCAAAAGATCCCTGAGAACCAATTAAAACAGTCGTCGGTCCCGTCTCGTAATATTATCATTATTACGAGTATCATTATACTTTATGCGCACCGCACATCGTCGAACGGTAGATGGTGTGATGGTAAAACAATATTATGCAGACACATTGGTTTGAATAAGCTTATGGTTTGATTTAAAAAAAAATTCAAATGTATTGCGTTATATATAATCGTACCAATGTGTAATATACGAGTATTACATTATGTTATGCGATCTATATATTATTTCAACAGCTATGGTCCAAACCACTACACCATTACGATCACCCACAACTGACCGCGATTTTTTAAATCGACGTTAAACAGTGACAAATACAATGAAGAACCTCGAAGCACTTAATATTCGACAGGATGGTGGAATAATGCCAGTATTAGAAACACACAAAAGCCGATGTCGGTCCACAGCTCCTAATGATTTCTCATTGTGAGAGTAAGTTGTGCAAAACTTGAGTGGTAGCAAGGTGAGATCCCCACAGTCAGAGCTTTGCACCCGAATTAACCCGAACCCGTAACACCCCTAAAAACCCTTAAAAAAATCAAACACCCAAAACCCATATAACCCGAATGATTTTTTTTTTTTAAACATCCGAATCAACCAAAACCCGAATAAAATATTGGTTTTAACCCGAAACCCGAATAATTTTTATTTAACAATCTTTATGCGACATATTATTTTGTATGTAGGTATTTTTTGTGGTTATTTCAATTTTGTCATTAGTTGTTTAATAGTAAAATTATTATTCACAGGAATAATTTCACAAATAATATACAAAATTTTTAATTAATCTTAATTTATCTAAATAAAAACAATAACAATATATCATATTAACAGGTGAGTATGAATGGTATGGTATGTTGAATGTTCAAGTGTAAACAACTGGGTTACTATTTTTAAAATTATTCCAAGGGGATACGTCGTATTATTATAATTTAATAGGTAATAGATCTATGAATCACTGAGTCGTTATTTATTGCAATACTGTAAGTCTGAAATTGAATTGATATCTCTCGTATGATTACCAAAATTGTTGTTCGTGTTATTCGTATTTGTTCAGTGTATGGCGTTTAGTACCTATGTCTATGACGTGAATTTTCAAATTTTGTTTGTGTAATAATTTCATTGTAACATTCATAGTACAAATTATTATTATTTTTGCATTACGCTGTGTTCTAGCTAGTGCGTTTTTAGTATGTGTATGCACCACAAACTTAAAGCGGAAATTTGGTGAAATTTGTGGGGGGGGGGGGGCTGAGCATTATTTGCTTATTACACCTATACAGACCACTGTGCGCAGTTATTTATTTCAACAAGGCAATTTACGAACTATGACAATTTGACATTTTTAATCAACAATTTAAACAAAAAAAACAATTAAGGTGCCTTATCTTAAACATTTTTGGAGTAGGTATTCTAAACAGAAATTATTTATTAATTAAATTAAACAACCTATACGGGTATTATTATATATTATTAAAATTAAATTAATTGCAATCGTTCCAAATCATGACTAGAAGTTTGTAAAACCTTACGAATTTGATTTAATTTTTATCACAGAATATTTTTTTTTTAATTCAGTTATTAAAAATGTATTTTACAATTATAATAATTATTGTATTTTTAGTCACTTAACAGTTTTTATAACTAGGGGGCTAAGACTTGTACTTTATATTTCTGGAGGGCTTAGTCCCCTCAAGACCCCCCCCCCCCCCGATTTTCGCCCTATGCCACAAATACAAACGCAGAATACAAAATAGTTTGTTTTTTGTCGCATACGATATGTCCGCACTAACTAAGAGTAGGACATAGTGTTAGTATTTTTAATTGTAATAGATATTATAATTTATAAGCTTCATACATTCATACATGTCATATATGAAATAACCCCCTCTTTCCAGAAAATAAATCGTAGATACAGCATTGCTTGAAATTAATATAATGATAGTTTGGTCTAAAAAACTGCTGCACAGTTGTATAAGAAATTGATATTTTATTACGTAGGCAGGTAACAAAAAATATAAATATTTCATTAGTGGAGGGAGGCTCAGCCTCCCCACTGCCCTCCACCAATGAAAATAATAATAATATTTTTCCTTAACTACTTAATTCCTGTATTAACCAATATTAACCCGAATAATAACGGTTATTAACACTCAAACGATTGTTTAAATGTTGTATTGCGGTGTTTAAACACTCGAAACCCGAAAAAATTATTCGGGTACAAAGCCTTGTCCACAGTGACGATTACATCTAATATATGTATTGCTATTTTTTAACTAACCGTTAAATTATCGGACTTAATGACGAAACAAAAATGTTTAAATTTTCTTCATTTATTAATTATATCAATAAATAATGATAATATCATACGTGTTGTCGACAGACTAATTAAATAATATGGTGGGCGACGATGTGACAAAAAAACATCAGGAAAAATTTTAAAATATCGAAAAACTCTATGACGATACCAATTTCGTACTTTAGTAAATCGCGCTTCACAAAATGAAAATTTTATATAATTTGAAAAAAAAATTAAAATAATATATAAGAATGATTTAAATTTTTTTTTATTACAAATCGATTTCCAAAATAACTTAAAAATACGTCAATAAACTTAAATCATTTTACAGAATTTAAATCCGATCGTTCTAAATAGACGTAATTTTGTCCAGGCTTTTAGGTCTAAGTCTTGAAATAAATATGGTGCTTCCAACCGCTTTATGTGCTTAAATAATATGCATCAAAATTGCCTACACGCAGTGCCGTCCCAATCGTTTAAATAACAATAAAAATAACAATATTACTTATACATAAGATCATATACAACAAGACGTTTAATGCGAAAGTGGCAAAACCGATAGTTGAAATTTATTACGTCAATATACGTTATATATATAATGCATAACTTGCTGAAATAATATTCGTGTAAACTGCAGATATAAATGATTCGTTGTGCAAATGGGAGTTTTATGGAATTCATTTTCGGTTCGCAAACGATCGAGACTCATCTAGCTTTCGTTGCTAGCTTTCGCCTATGGTAACATACACGTGAACAAAAATACGATAGCGGATTTCTGAAACAAGATAAACGTTTTGGAAAATTAAAAAAGAAATGGAATTTTAACGTACGATGTTATAGAGAATATATCACAAGCGAAATTACAAAACTCACTCAGAACGCGGTGTTATAGGATTAACGGCTCGTTGAATATGCGCTTCAAAATTATATTCGAGTGAAATAAATGTTTAACCTAACGTATCGTACGGCAACGGCGATAAACTCGTGATCCACCTCCGAGCCACTGTGACGTAACATCGCTATTGCAATGTGCACGCACATGTGTGTGCATGTATGTGAACAAATCGATTTTCTAAAAGTACCATGTTTCGATTCAACTCGCAGATGACCGTATTCTAATGTACGAAATCAGAGTATTTTATTATAAATTCAAGTCTCAATACCGTACACAAATTAGGCATGGATTCAGTGGGGAGGGAAGGACGGTAAGGGCTGCCATTCTTTCGTCCCCGTCGGCCATATCAAAATCAAAATGTGTTACCTATTTAATTCCTTTAATTTAAAAATTTGAGTAAATGTAAATGTAATCTATGTAAATGTATTTTTATGTTATTCAGCAAAAATCTTCGTATTTTATTTTGTTAATAACAATATTATTATTTTGACCGACTGAGCGCCAACAGCCGTCAACTGCTGTGCTCATAGGGGTTTGTCCTAAAAATATTTAAAAATATCTTCCATATTCGAATGTCTGAAATATATCTATATTTATTAGTTATCCGTTCATTGCTACCTGCATAATACTAAAATTACTGTCGACCATAAAGATGAAGATAATTCTGTCAACTGTTCAAAACTCGACAATAGTCGATACATACGTATTACGTATAGCTACGAACTATATAATTTACCATTTTTTAATGCACGTCCCAGCTTCTAGTGACCACGATATATTTTTTATTTATATTTTTTATAAGAAAGTATAATTTTAAATTGTAAATAATTTAATAAAAACATTCAATGCAGCTTGTAAAAAAAAAATATAGATCTGCGACTGACACGAATGTATAATCTGCAAAAAGAGCTTTTGCTAATTGTTCGATAATCAATAATATACGATAATTCACGTACGTCAGCCCGTTTCGCACGTAATGATAAGCGAAGTTAGTCTTGGTCATAGTCTTGCTGCAAAACCAAGACCAAGACCAACACAAGACCCACTCTACAGGAGTCTTGCAGTGTTTCATTTTTCATTGTAGTTAAAAAAAAAATGTTCCCAAAAAAACAAAAATATAATAAAAATACAATATTAAATTCTACGTATGACGTGGTGTTCGAAAAAGAACAAATTATTGAATTATTAAAAACAAAATAAGAAATAATTGAATATGATATTCACTATAAAGTAGATTTGTAACAAATAGCAATTACAGAAACGTAATGCAATTATTTTAAACTACGCAATATGACACAAATGTTGATATGAGAGCACAAAAACATATAATAACACCAAAGTCACCGATATAGGCGATACGGTATATTTACAAATAGTTATATTTATTTAGGTTCGTAAATAAATCTATCAATTAAATTTTATACTTATAACAGGATTTAATTACAATTGGTTTTTTGGGGTATTATTATACAGGTTATTGTTTCGTGTGCTATTCGTGAAATACTTTAAAATTGTTTATAGTATCGATTGTCGTGGTATCAGTGACTCGTACACATACTTCAGTGTTTGCGGCGGTAACGATTAAACAATTATTATAATATTTATTAAAATGACTGTATCTAACAGTAATTGTAGTAACTTTTTTTTTAATCACCAGTAAAAAATATCAGATTTCTGGCAAATTGAATCATATACATATTCTGTACATATATATATAAATATATATTATACTAGTTTAGTTTAGTATAGTTTAGTTTTTTATCTTGGAGATAATAAACATATATCAAATTCTACAAACTCCTAGCCTAGATAAGGATATAATTTTTTTCTTTAAATTTTAAATACAAGTAATGCAAGAGTCTTGCAGTAAGACCAAGACTTGAAGATCAAGACCGAAACCAAGACCAAGACTATAATGGCTTTGAAAGACCAAAACCAAGACTATAATGGCTTTAAAAGACCAAGACCAAGACTAAGACTACCACTATCTTGGTCTTGGTTTGCTCATCATTACTCGTACATTTGAATTTTTACCAGTAGTGTTTTCAGAAAAGACAGATTTAAAACACAGTATTTATTCAATCTCTAAAAAAAAAAAAAAAATAAATAAAAATATAGTGCTCTAAATATTTATTTATAATTTGAGATTATAATATTTTTCCCTATATTCTATTATGATGGATACAAAATAGTAAACTATGATCGAACGAGAAAAATTCACAGTGAAGAACCTTTATGAAAATGTTACCGGTTTTTGATAATTGATTGCTTTATTTTAAGAACTGTTATCAATTTAATATTGATCTGTTGAACATTAATAACTATTTGTTTGTAAACTATCATTAATATTATAACTATGATAAATGTTACTCATACTGCTATAAAACTATGCTCCTTATTTATTTATTTAATTTTTCTATTTTACTCGTCAATAGTTTTTGGACACCGAAGATTATCAATATTTGTCCTATCTATATAAATATATTATATCGAAAATGGATAAATCATATGACAATATTTAAGCCAAAACATTCTTATTGTATTTATTTGTCAATTATTATATAAAAACAATAATATTTAACTTTATATCATTTTATGAGTGAAGCAGGGATAACAATTACGTGTGAATAAATGTTTGAAAAAATATCTAAACTTAATATTAATAATTTGAGGAGATACATGAGAAATAAAACATTACATTACGGCTAAAATGTAAACGAGAATAAGCGTATCAAAGTTTAGTTCCGTAAAAATATGAAAAAAAATCGAGTTATTTTATAATCGTATTATAAATCCTTCATGGGTTAAGTTAGGATCTAAACTAATCCAATTAATCATATTTGTTTTCCAATTATTCGACCACGGATAGTGATTGGCCATATCCTCAATCTTACCTTGTTAGCAAATTTTCTAAATGTGAATGAGCAGTGAATTTTTAAAATTCCCAGTCATAATATACAAAATTAACATCAAAGCTCATAGTTTACTGCGCCGGCCGATTATCGTAAGTATATTTACATAATTACAGGTGTGAACGTTATTGAAGGTATCGTCCCGCATATAAAATGTACTTTTTAAAATGAGCGCACAATGATACTTCCACTAAGATAGTAAAATATGACATGAGAACAGGCATACTGATTTGTTTAATCAATATTTCTAACTTATCGTAATTGCTGATTTCTAATCGACATACGTGAATTTTCGGTATTAAGTTTACACGCAAATATCGTTTTCACTTCCTCGAACGATTGTAATTTATCGGTTAAATTTAAATTTCGAAATTTGTATTCACGTGGATAATAAAGAAGGCTGAAGAAAAGAAAATATTGGCAATCGAAGTGTGGTGTTATAGGAGAATTTTCAAAATAAGTTGGGTGGATCATATAACAAATGAGGAAGTTTTTCGAAGTGTAGGAGAGAAAAGAAGTTTTCTAAAGGCTTTGAAGATAAGAAGAGCTAAGCTAATTGGACATACACTACAACATGACAATCTACAAGGTACAATAATAGAAGGATAAATTGAAGGAAAGAGTAGTTGAGGAAGGCCACCACTCGAATACATAAGTCAAGTAGTGAGAGATATAGGGCGTGGAACATATTATGACTAAAGCATAAAACGGAAAAGCGTGAAGAATGGAGAAATTCTGCCAACCAGCCCTTGGGCTGTTAATACAAAAAATAAATACGATAAACCCTAGGTAAGTATGGTAATTCCTATAAGACAGAAATAAATATAATAAAATAATATTTGCACACATTTTGTTTTGAGTGAAGTTTATTTAAAAAAAATTGTAGAAATTGTACTTACCAGCGTATACAAATCCAATAAAACAATTAATTTACAAGAAAAATTAAAAAACCAATCTAAAATTAGATCTTTACATCGCAAGTCCGAAGGATTTAATAATCACAGAGTAATTTTTCCACCGTATAGGAACTGACTGATGCAACCTTTTTTTTTTTTGAGTAGGAACTAACACATAATAACTGTAGAAACTAACGTATGAATTTGAGCTATTATAATTTTATACTAGAAGCAATTCATAGAAAAATAAAAAAAAACGTGTATAATTAATTACCTGCTACTCTCGTATAGGAATTTACTACCATATTTCCCATTATAATAGCTTTTAGAATACTGACTTATACCGGTATAGAAGGATTTGTAGGATTTTATGAATTATATATATATACAAAATATTATGTGTATCCAATAAACTCGTATTATTATCGGGTTGAACGTGTAATAATCGACGTTTGATGGTGTATATTACTATTGTAGAAGTGTTGTATGAGGTATGCGCGATTGGTTCAAAGAAACGTGATTAACTATTACTTCCGTAAATTTCCAACATCGATGAACTCTTGAAAATTGGTCCAAAGATGCTTATTGTGGGTCGCAGGACAAACGGAAGGTTGTAATAAACGGTGAGGTTATGAAGCTACTGTTATAGGCGCGTTCGAAGCCAATATCGAATCAACCGGGGAACAAATGGTGGTGTATTCGTTGCTTACGGAGTGTTGAAGTATAATTAATATAGGCATATCTACCCTGACGATAAAATTGAATTTCCTTTCGGAATTCATCTATGTTTAAAGGGTATGTGTGACGGAGATAATGATCCCGAAATGGAGGTAACACGCAGGGTCAATCAGAGTTCGTGTAAGTTAAGGTCAATCGGTGTGAGCGGCGAAGGTGGTGGGTGGTGGGTGGTGTATTGAGAAAAAGAACTAGAGAGAGAGAGAGAGAGAGAGAAAGAGAAAGAAGATATCATTGCACACGCAAAAATTTTAGAAGATTACACACCAGGCTGCCACCGACGTATTTGTACAATATATATTCAATGTAATGACGTATTTTTAGAATTAAAATGCAGGAAAATTTCACGAGTCGATATTAGCAGAATTCTGAAGAGAGCTCTGCAATTGTTTATAACAAAAAAATCTCATGGAAAACGAATTAAACCAAAAGTATAATAACTAATATTTTTCCCACTCTGTTATTGAGAACATATTTTTTCCACAAACATTTATAAATCACGGGTGGTTAAATTATGTAAATAATAATTATGTCTAGAACAGCCTTAAATTATTACAATATTATAAAATATTTTATTATTTTTTTTTAGTGTGGCTATTAATTCATAACGCGACGCAACATATTTTTAATTTTTTTTATTTTTATATCATTATAAAACGGACATAAAGCCCAAAATGGCAAATACATTTTACATATATTAAATAAACTAATATATGGCAACAGAAAATAATATAAATATCAGTTGATATAACTTAAATAATACAACATTATGATGACATACAGTAATTAATAATTATACAATGGACATACAAAACGCGTAACAACATGGTGCATCTAAATATATTTTTACAGCAGTATTTTTCAATTAATAGTATGAAGTCACAGGCACCAAACTTAAATTGGACCATGGATTCTATTTATATCCAAACTTTTTTTATTTATTTTGTATAAAGCTTATGAAGTAAAACGTTAATTTATTTTTTTGCTTAATTTTTTCACATATTTCTGTAATATGAAACCACATTTTTTTTAAAAAAATTTAAGATTTAAGATATTTATTTGAATTTACTCTTTTATTACCAATTTTTTACGTAGCACGAATCGTTTAATTTGAAGTAACAGTGCCTTTATTAATATTTTATCCATAGCCAATTTATGTTATCAGTTATCGCATTGGTTTTCAAACTATAAAAAAGTGAAATTCTTATTTTTATTCTTAATGTTGTCCAAGTTAGAGTACATGCTTATTATCCTTAACATCGACTCGGAAACCACAAAGGGACTGCGGATTACTAATTGGGAACCACCGTTGTACAGACGTGATATACACGCTGTTTACGAAACCGGAATACGTTTTAAGTAATTTCATGGAAAGGATGAGGTGTTATTATTATTTTTTGCTGTTGTTAATCAAATTAATAACATTTGAGGTGAACCTACAAATAACGCTCATATGTTGTATGCATAAATAATATTATAGCACAACGTTATAACACGAAAATGTTGGAAATGCAGAAACGGGAGAGAAAAAGAACAATAGTCGACGTATATATACGTACAACTTGAACGCGAGACGAACGTATCTCTATCCATTTTAATTTTTGTTCGCATTGTTATTCAAATAACTGTTGATGTGAAGCCCAAATAACGACGTATCCTACGTGTACTTTTATATATATACACATCAGTGCGTACCCGAAATAACTACCATTTAGTGAATTTCAACTGTTAAATTTGTATTCGTTATTATTTATGTGGTTCTGAAACGTAAAGATAATTTTCTAAGAGCATATTACAAAAATATTTAGAACGGTTATCTCGGCAGCATACAATAATAGGTTATACAATACGTTATGTGAACGTTCGTTTCTCCGAACCAGTGGTAATGGTCACGGTAGGAGGTCGGGGATGTTTTACTGTGTAACGTATCACCATGCTAAATACGTAAACAGTGGCGTACTTATGAGAGTGGGGGGTCCAAGGGTACTGGACCTCCCAAAAGAATCATAATTAAAAAGAAAACTAATGGTATTGAAATTGTATTTTATATTATAATATAATATAAAAAATATTTATACAAAGACGTTAAGTGTACAAGATATTTTAGGTCTTTTTTTATTGGCATCAGAATTCTTCAAGAGTTTTTGCCACCACCAATACTTCCTTTCACTCTTCTCGATTTTGTACTTTTTCTTCCCGATTTTGAATCTCTAGTTTCTCTGAATCCTGCTTTATTCCATCTATCCATGGCTTCTTTGGACGTCCTCTTGGTCTCTTCCCTATGTGTTTTTACTCGACCGTCGCTTTAAGGTACTCTGAGTCTGACCATCTCATAACGTGCCCAAACCACAATTGTGGTTTCATAAAGTTGGTTATCCTTGGAACTCTTGTCAACTCTCAGATCTCTTTGTTCCTTCTTCTGCGCCAGCATCCAATTCGTTGTCGTATACTGGGCCGCAGACGATTCTTAGTATTTTATTTTCGAACGACATAAGTTTTTGTTCCATTTTGCTTGTTAAAGGCCATACCTCACATCTATATGTTAGGGTTCTTCTAGAAAACCGTTTAGATTTTAGGTATTTGGTTAACGAAAATGATAACTTTTCTGCCTTGATGATTGGGCTATTTAATTCGACGGACCAGTCATTATTATCACTGATAGAGGCCCCTAGTAAATTGTAGCAGCTTTTCAAATGTATGTCTTTGAATTACTACATTTTAAACCTAATTCTTGTTTGCTAATAGCTCCATCACTTTGGGTTTATTATAATTCAAATTCATTCAAATTATATGGCTTTTGCTTTATTGATGAGAGCTGAGGTACTCTGCGACACAGTCCAGCTATAATCAGATCACCTGCAAAACCTAAAATACTAATCTTTTTTTTGCTGATTTCAATACCATAAGTATCCCTCTGTATACAATTTTCTTCAATAAAATATTGAACAGTAGCGATGAGAAAGCGTCACAAGATATTTTAGGTGTAATGTGGACAGAAATATAAATGTCACTATAAATAAAAATGCATAACTTTTGAAACACTATTATTACAAAACATTAACGACCGACACACAGGCCGTTGTTAAATTATTAATATGCAGCTGTTGTCGACAATACAAAAACTGCGACGTTTCTCATATATAATTTATTTTGTCTTTCGTTACCTATCGGTGAACTATTAACGGTAGCTAGAGCAACAACTTACTTATGTAAATACAAAATATTATATATTTATTTGACATAACAATTATTGTTATGTCAAATATATTTTTTAATATAAAACGTGAAACGGTACAACAGCGTCTATATCAAATGTGTCTTTCGTGTACAGCAACTATAGTAGGTATTTAACGAATGGTCAACATATAATAAGTATTGATAAATATTTTCTAACATGTTCAGTATTAAAATTAAAAAATTGTTGGACCTCTCTCCAGAAAAAAATTGAAAATACGCAACTGGGTATTAATATAATCATTTTCTCTTGTACAAAAATATTAGCTAGGATAAAATAGTCCTGACATCTCAATCTTTTTAATCTTAATAATTATAGTTTAAATTTTCAGTTAGCTACACAATTTGAACAGCGAAAATAAATTAAAAATAAATAAATAAATAATTTATTATTTTTATTAATTGTTAAGTTCTATAATAATTCATAAAAAAAAAAAATAATAATAATAAAAAAAATAATAAAATGAGGATAACTAAATAAAAGAAAAATAATTAGTAAATAAATCGAATCAACAGTTTTTATTTTAATAAAATGATTGTTAATAAATTATTTGAAAATTCTTAAATCTGGATTCCTTTACATCTAAACGTATCTACTATTTTTACCGAAACTCGGAAAATAACGTATAATACAGGGTGCGTCCCAAAAGTCATGAAATATATTTTTTTGTTGAGCCTCTACAGGTCGTGACATGTTTGGACTGGTTGGAGATTGTGTGGGAAACTATCACCTTCACAGTGTATCAAAGGTCAATCTGTACCGAGCATCGGTTGCGCCAGTGTCACTGATTAAGTACACCCGTCTTTTGAGACTACGTCACGACGAAAATGGAAAATACTTTGGAAACAACGCTGGGCGATCAAATTCTGCACAAAACTCGACAAAAAAGTTGCCGAAACTTACGAATTGCTTAGGCAAGCCTACGGGAAGTCTGCTCTATTGTATGCGCGAGTTACAAGATGGGTGAAAAAGTTTAAGGAGGGCCAGAAAGGGGTGGAAGATGACCACTGCCTGGACGGCCGTCGACCAGCCAAATCGATGAAAATGGAAGTCATGTATGTAATTTGTTTAATCTAATCGTCGAGTAAGTGTTAGGTTATTAGCTGAGACTCTGAACATTTCGAAAACTGAAAAAAAGGGTCATCCACGTGCGAACAGACATTTCAGCTTTCTGGGTGTTGCATCACGACAATGCGCCCAGCCACACGTCTCTACGTGTCCGTGAGTTTTTAGAAAAGCAGAACATGGCAACGTTACCGCAGCCACCCTGACCTAGCTCCGGTCGACTTCTTTTTGTTCTCGAGGGTCAAGACTGCACTCAAAGGACATCATTTTGACAACATTAAAGCTATCCAAGCGGCCATGACGACAGCTTTAAAAAAGATTCCCGTCGAGGCCTTCCAATGGGCGTACCGGACATGGGAGAGTCGGTGAAAAAAGTGTATAAATGCTCATGGACAATACTTTGAAAATTATTAATACAATATACCTATAATGTTAATAAATCATTAAAAAAATATATATATTTCATGACTTTTGGGACGCACCCTGTATAACTGAATTAACGAAACTTCGTTATATAAGATATATTTGATATCATTAATAATATACATAGGTAATAAAAGCGATAAAACACAAAGCGTTTATTAACTTTTTTAAATTTTCTCGTACAAGCATGTGGTATGCATCAATATCGGTCTGAAAATTGATATCAACTTCGTACGCAATCGTGTAGTTAAAATCAGGTGAAATTGTACGGAAACGTGTAACTTAAAAAGGTATCCCCGATAATGAACGTACGCAATAGTTTATTACCGGTAATGATAGTTTCAGGAGGTATACATAAATTGAACAAACATTTTTTTAGTCAAAACGGGATAACATAAAAAATATCTTTATAATTTTGATTACAATCAAATTATATATTTTTTTAATTAATAATTATTAACAAAATTAAGTACCATTACGGTTTTAAGGAACAAACAAATCATTGATTCCCAATACACCACACACAGCCCCTGCCATTCGCCTTCGTCATTCGTCACCGTCAACCGTATAGTAATACAGTGTATACAAGTCGCATGCACACATACTAGTTAAATACTATAGAAATAATAATTCATCTACGAATTAAAATCGACCATCGTTATTTTTCACTACTTTCTGATAGCAGGACATCGCAGTGTGCCGAAAATTCCTCGAGAGAGAACGGGACAAGTATACGAACAACGGGACCATCCCGTTCAAAACAGTCACCTTAGGTATAGCTCGAGATAACGGAAAATTCGACGTTAGAATATTCTGCTGTAGACAGTTGCGGCTCCGTTGATTACGCGGTTACCGGCAACGTATAATCAACGACAAAACGTATCCGGACGGAATACAACCGTACGCGCGTTAACACATAATAGTTAAATACATATTAGTATACATAACGTAAAATATAATAACATGCTCGCGATACACTCGGTAGGAATTATGTATCGGAAAATGTAATTTCTCTGTTTTCGCGTTCCGAATAATAGCCTCGGCGGTGCGGTGGCGACAGAGGATAAGCCATTATACACTCGTACGCATACATATATTGTGCACACATGATATTATACACGGGAAATGATTATTTTCTCGTCGGATTTCGCGCACGTGTTCGAAACGTTACCGCGTCGACGTATACACCGCACAGTTGACAGTGATCGGCCGTTACGTATCAGAACGACGTAATGAACAAACAATTTCGTCTTAGCAGATGAGAACTTTAACACATGGCCATCGTCGTCATGTCGCGAGCGCGCGTCGTTCGCGAATTAAACATGATCGAACGGGCGCGCGCAACATTAGACGATTCTCGTCGCGCGTGAACGGTCCAACGTACACGCGAGATGTGAGACGCGCACCGGCGGTGGGCATCCATCAAACAGTCGCGGGCCAGGCGGATAGGACGACGAGCGGTGCGTGAATCGAATAACACGGGCTACGTGCACTTGCGCAGTGGTGCGGTTTACCGGTTCTTTCGCCCTGCCAGCCCTTGTCGCGTAATTCTAACCCGGGGGCGAGGAAACGTTATTAATCGACACCGCGTCCAGGAAACTGTTCGCGTTTCGCGGAACGTTGCCGAGTCGCTGTTGTCCTCGACAAAAGCGTACCCGCAGTACGAGACGTTGTGAATTTCGAACCAGTGGGGTAGGAAGACTCGCTAGCGCCCCTGGAAAACTTGGAAAAAACGCTATTTAACCAATTAAAATTTGATATCACCATAATTTTTTTTTAACCCTTAATTTTACTAAGTTTTCTTAAGTATACAATTTATATTTATAAGTTATCGTTGCAGTGTTAATTTTAAACTTTGAACATTTTTTTTTCTAGCTTTACGACTAGCTAATTCATCGATAATTTCTTCATATGAATTTTTTTATTTCAAAAAGTATAATGGAAAATCTCGATTTGACTGTAGGATAAAAATATGACTTTTGCACAATTTTGCGCCCCTGGCGTAAGCACAGTTTGCCATACTTTTGCTACGCCACAGTTTCGAACGCACACATCTGTTCGCCTTTTCGATTTCGGGCGGATTGTTGAATCAAAAAACATTGTTACCGTTCAACTGCTTGCACGCGCAATATTCAGCTGTTACCGTTGATTCGATGTCTTGTGGTTACTAGTGCAAATTTTTGTTCAACGTGTCGATGTTTAAGGTTCAGGATTTCACAGAACGGTTTCGTCAGAATTTCGACTTCAACAGACCACATGGATGTACTAAAGACGGGCAATGTTGAATTCCTTGATTTCGTTGCTCGTAGTCCGACACGTTTTCAATTTTTAATCTAGCACGACCATTTGCATATGTGTTTACAGATATTTTACACTGAACGTGCTTAAGATACGATCATTGTTATTATTTTTTCTTTCATTCTTTTCAATTCGTTAATAACTTTTTTGGTTGTTGCGATTATTTTAGTTTAAAAGTAATTTTTATGACAACAACCGTCTAAATGGATCAGATTCAGAACCAATAACAATAACGAAGCTCCTATCATTAATAAATTATGCTTTTCTCTCTTTGCGACTGTTGAAAGAAAAAAATACCGATTCTGATGCTCTAGAAAGCTTATGTATCGAATTATCGAGGAATTTAATATTACTCGTCCTTCCATATTATTATTTACGTGCAAACTGTTATGCAGGTTTACATTTTAGTTTTGCGCGATCTCGTTTCCGGTTGTTTATTATTAGCGATCGGAAGTAGATGATCTTAAAAATATTTAAAAATTACATAAAAATTACAAATATTTGTTTTACATTAATATAAATACAATTTTTTAAATATTTCGCTCTATTTTACTATAACTTCTCTTCATGTCCACTGAAGTGATTGGGAGATGCAGACGAGCACTAATTGACATTTTAATTTTTGTCATTTCAAAAATATTACAAAAAAATAATAAAATTTAGATATAATAGGTATTATTCACTATAACACGACAACAACGAGACAACTATAATCGATGAGACAAAATCGGATATTAATCGAATATTAGGAATATTAGGAAATTATAATAAAATGTAGGTATAATAATATTCACTACAATATGACAACTACGAATGTAATCAGTGAGATAAAATCGGACAAGTCTTAAATTATCGGCATAATGGTCGACAATAAACGATAAGAAATGAAAAAGTGTGAAAATGTGGGAAAATGATTTAAAAAGTATTAAACACCAAATAATTCAAAATAAAAATTAGTTATTCGGATTCATATGCAAATTAAACACATTTGTGGCTAGCAGAGCATTGTCTAAAAAGTTAAAAAAAAAAAAAACGCCATATTCATCAACTTTCGAGTCCTAGTTACCTATTATTATTATTACGAAAATAAAAGCTCAGTTAGATAGATACACAATTATTGAATTATAAAAATATAACGATAAAAAATAATTATTGTGAAAAATAATAAAGATGAATATATAAATAAATAAATAGCATAAAAATTAAAAAGTTATTTTTATAGATTTGGTTTTACACCAATTGTTTATATAATATTTTCGTTACGACAAGCCGTAAAACACGCCATAATATGGTAATAATGTATATACGATTTTAAATATTATGTAGAACTCACATAAAACGATATTATTTAACAATACGAATAAGATATATATATATTATATACAGTTGAAATCTATGAAAAAGATTCATTATATATTCCGACAAGCCAACAAACTAAACAACAGTGTACGTGTGGTATTAGGACCAGAATAATTACTTCAGTCATTGCGCTTTTTTCTTTTTTGCTATCGATGTGTTTATCAAGGAACTAATATAATAAATCAACATTTTCTGGAATTTATTTCCAAGGTACGAACAAGTTGTACGCTTTAAAACACGTAAATCGTTATTATGCTTGAAATTGTTGTGGTTAATTCCTTCATTATTTATCATAAGGTAGCAGACAATAACACAATTCTTATTAATATATAAGTACAGTAAACGCCATTTATAAGACTCTAGGATATAAGGTTCAATCGCTCAATAGACTCGAAATCATATAGAACGTAACCAAATATATTAAAAAAAAAAAATCGGTTATAAGACTCTCCGCTTCGAATATAAGATTCAAATGTCGTAAGAAAAACTGTAGTAAATAAACTATTGTGTTGGTTATTACTTAATACTGATTTTTAAGCATGCCATAAACCGAAAACGTACGACAAATTCTATGTTTGGAAAAAACGTCGTTCGTAAACGTATGTTCACACGTTCATGTTCATATTTTGTGAACGACATGCGAACGTTGTTCGTTTTTTTTTAATAGAACGTAAACATGACGTTTGTATTTATCATTTTAAAAATATTTGTATAATTAATTAGTATTGATTATATGTTCAAGTATAGAATTTAAACATCAATTAAAGTATTTCAAATACATTTTGTAGAGATTACATTTATGCAGAATGTAGGTAGGTGATTCATAGATATAAAATAAAAAAACTTAAATAAACGATCAAATTAACGTGTTCAGTTTGTCATAGAACTTTTGAACATAAACGTGTTCACTTTAAAAAAAAATGTACATAAACGTGAACGAGTTTTTTTTAACCCTCTGAACGTGAATGTGAATGAGTTCAATTTTTAAGTGAACGTTCCGAAAACAGAACAAATTATATTGCATTTGTAAATGACGAAGAGGTTGACATCGATATTGAACTACCATCAAACGCAGACTTTCTAGATCTTTCGAAAAGAGTTTCTCATCAACGAGGTATTAATTTTAATTTACAATATGAGTACGAGCCGTATATTTCCAAAATATTTGAAAATAATATAAAAACAAACTGATATCAAAAATAATTGTGATAAATAATAATGATATAAATATAAAAATGTGATTCGTTAATAATAAAATATTTATTTTGTTATACGTATAACATAATATATAATATAGCAGTGAAAGAAAAATAAAGTTATTAATTACGAGTATATTGAAATTTTTTTTTTTTTTTTACCACTTCACCTATAAGATTTATTCGATTATAACATTCACTTCATGCTGGTCCAAAAGGGCTATCCACTGTATATTGCGATTTATATAAATTTTTTTTTATTTGATTTTAAAGTTATTTTCACGAAAAATGTGCAATATATATTTCGTTTGATCGAAGTTAACACTAATAAAATATTACATCATTCCTTATTGTTTAAGAGTTATTTATCACATTATAATGTATCGTTCCATGATTGATTGCGCGTCGACAATTATATATGTAAATAAATACTTTCAAACTCTAATATTAATCGCTAAAATCGTGTTTATACTATACACAAATAGTTTTAAGGGCTTTTAAAACGTACCAGTGTGGGCGCAGTACAATTTATTGTGTAAATAATCGCAGCATTTCAGTTTTATAGCTTTTACAGAGTCCTTACCAAACAGTCTATAATGAGCGCGCATCGTGCGCCAACGTTTGTCATTTTATCGAGAGCTAATTGTTGTTGTCAAAATAAAAACGTACAGCGAATACGGAGAGACAAAAATAGACGGTTATATGAAGCGTACCTGATATACTACGTAGCTGTAGCTATATTATAATAATATTTTATTAGCCGCACTGTCAAGAGAGACGCTTTGATATCCATCATATTTGACATGTTTGACGGTGTAATGATTGTAGCTAGTCCAAAAATCATCTCGCAGACGTTGTTGACCATCAACCGTGTATACAATGGAGGGGTTTAGAGGTTTACCCCCTCTTGGATAAGTTTATAAGAAAATATGTGTTTATATTTTTAGACCCACATTAATTGACGACCAATGGTTTATTTGTTGTCAACGTAAAATGTATTATAGATAGGTTAAGGTAACTAAATTAATCATGTAGTTATCATTTTATTGTAATTCGTGAACAATTGTTGTCAAATTAGTCCTTGAAAACCATGAAATCTTCCGCTAAATATTTTTTTGTGTACTCTACGGTCCTGTACTTATCCACTGAGGTTTTTAATTGAATCACGCACTATTCCCACCTCCGTCTACCCCTCACATATGTTTTTCGAATCAATTTCTGGCAAGTTTATTATTTTTAAACGAGTAACGAAATTAATGCAGTGTTATTATTTTTCGCGTCCGAAATTTAAACATGTAAAACGGCCAAGAGTATATAGTATAATGATGACACCGTGCAAGTGTTTGAGCCGGGCAAGATGCGCATTTATATAAAGATGCGAATATTAATTGAAATCTAATTAAAACGTGTACAAATCGATAGCCGTAGTTATTTTGGGAGGAGTAGGGTAAACTTAACGGAAAAAGAGTAATGAAATAAAAAATAACCCGAAGGCGCAGCTGTGTGATTTCTGTTGACAAGTAAATACTTTATCTGTAAATTACTACTTCTTGCCGACCGCACACTGCGGAGATGACGTGTGCGGCACAGCTATATTTTGTCATCAGCAATTTTTCATATTTAACTACTGTATCACAGTAAGAGTAGACTGCAAGAGTTTTAATTATATTTTCTCTTTTATTCTTAATACCTCCCCAGGTACCGCGCGTCCAAACCGCATAATTTTATCCTGGACTTAAATCTATCTTCTTTTGTACACGTGTAATTAATCACGTGATAATTATAAAAAAAAAAAAAATATTCAGTTTTGTTCGCGTGATAAAATTAAATATGTTCTTATGCAAATCGTTACAAAGGAATAAAATTAATGTTTATTGTACATTCACCGTGTACATGCGTTCGTAACCGCGTGTTGAATACACGAGTGGTTTTTGACTTTGAAATCGTAATAGTAATTTTAGTAGTTTATTTTTAAGATCAGTTCGAAAAAACAGAGCGGAAGAGGGCAGAAGATATTTTAGAATTTATAATACATTTTGAGTGATTTGAAATTTTTTATGAAGAAAAATGCCAATAAACTGTATTCTTATAACAGGAACAATGTAATTTTGCAGTTATTTAAAAATAAAAAATTACCATCAATACGCTTCGTGTCATTAAAGTCAAAATGTATACATGAATGGGAATAAAAGTAAAAAGGCTTATAAAAATAGTACACTATTTAATGTAAATTAAAAATTATAATAGAAAAGTCTATTTACTTTATTATTATTTTTTTTCACAAACCTGTTTTTATCGATTTTAACACTAACGGTTATTACTTCTAGTACGTAATTAACCTAATTTTAATAATAATGTAGGATTACTACTTATTTGCGTGTAATTATTGAAAAATCAACGACAGCATTAATGCGTACGATTAGTTGGATAAATCATAATTAGAAAAACGTCCAACAAGAACGCGTGTTAGATTAATTCACGAAACATCGATGAACATATTATTATAATAATAAATTATATTGTTCTGCACGCGTATACAAAACTAAAACACAGCGCGTGCGTACTCACTAGATTAATTCGCCTTGGAACGAGTACAATTTATTATTATATTACTTTTTCTTTTTATACGAGCGAGTGGAAATTTATGCGATCGGCAAGTCGCCAAACCAACGTTCACGTTTAACAAGCTGCAACATAGAAAACCGTATTATATTTTAAAGCCACGATAAAGTTATCAAACATTTTCCACGTTCAATTACGGCGCACCCGGTGCAGATTTATATTTTAATATAATATGTATTATTATTATACCTGCGGGCACGTGTAGAGCTTTGTAATAATTAAAAACATGACAGTGACAATATTTTCGAAAAATATCTTTTGGAACCAACAGTTTTAAGGCTTTTTAATCCAATGCGTGCGTATTGAAGTCAAATTATTTAAATACGACACCGGAAAACGTTTAAATACATAGTTTCGTTATACGTTATTATTTTAATGATTTACTCGCAAACGCAGTTACGCGTTTTTAAACGCGATTTACTCGTTACGCAGTCATAGGCATTGAAAGGTGCACAGAGATATAAAGTTTGCGTTGTCCATGTACTTGTGACGGACACAATTAAAAACGTGGTATTTAATTATTTTTAAATTATATACATGGATATAGATGACATCACCTCAACGTCCATAAAAATTCGCTTCGTTCCCTATGTTTTTAAAATGGCAGCAGCACATTTTATTTATAAAAAAAAAAAAAAAAATAATAATAAAAAAAAGTAAGCACCAAAAAAGATATTATTATTATACCGGGAATTCTACTATGTATAGGTAGGTAGTATCACCTAACCCGCACAGAATGTTCTATATTGTATTGTTATTTTAAATTTGAAAGGAACGATAAATCATTGTATGTACATAAAAAAATAACGATTTCGAGAGCAAAGCTCATGGATTTACCCAAAAATAGAGGTCGAAAAATGAGAGAGCCGTAAATTTTGTCGTTTTTTCCCCCATAGTTTTTTTAATGCGATTTTTAAACTGCGGTGAAAATCAAAAAAATAACTTCTATAAAGTACCATCTGTATCCGATTTCAAATCTGTAAAAAACTATATGAAACTTTTGGAGCATTATTCTTTTGAATCCGAAAAGTGATTAAAACACATATACACTTACGAACCAAATGTATAATTTTTTGAAAAATATAATACATTTCGTAAAATATACGCAAGAAAATATCTTGCAAACAATGGCTGTTTGAATAGATGTACAGTAGTTTTTAAACGATGTAATATCTTATTTAAATTATATGAATGTTTGGGATCATCAATACTATGGAAGTTGCGTTAGAATCTTATATAAGTATTAATATCATATTCGTCGTTTTTTCATTCTTATAACGTACTGTCTTGAAAGATATGAAATTAATATTATATTACGCATATACAGGACCTGTATTATAGGTACTTTAAAGATTAATATTTATTGCAAATTTATTATAAAGTAATTTTTAAAATTGTATTACGGTTCAATATACATAGTATATATTATTTATTATATTATATTATATCATTCGATATCATGTTGTGTAGGTATAATTTAACAGAGAATTCCGTATGAATCGTAAATACTTTAGAGTTGGTTTTTTTCGTTTTATATTCAAATAATAAAATGTTTATGTTTACTAGTTATATTTTAATTTCTAATATGGCATTATAACGATTACGGCGTAATGTTGGCTCATATACGATATACTTACAGTAGATAATCAGATAGGTTATTGTAAAAAATACAATAGACGATGATGATGATGATGATTATGATTATGATGACGATAATAATGATGATAATAATAATAACAATAAACTAAATTTTAATATAATATTTTTCATTGCCTCTCGAGCTATCCAATGTTTATAACTTATGTATGTTTATGAACAAAACGACGTTAATTATTGACATAAATTGTTGTTAGCTATTTTGACTATTTTGACCTATTACAACACGTTAAATCTTATACCATGTGCACGTTTTAAAAATACGTATACATGATTTGACGTGACACGCTTGCACTTGAGCGAACAAAATTTGATTTTACAATATCTCCGTAAATAATTGTGCACAAACGATCGGACTCCGTACATATTCGTGCACAGACGATGCACTAACGATTTGCTTAAACAGAATTTCAAAATCCTAAATTTGAGGGACTGCCGTTTCTACGCCCCCCCCTAATTTGATTTAAGGATAATCACATTATTTTTTTGCTTAGAGGACTGAATATACATTCGTGCACAAGCGATCTGCTCAATCGGAATTTAAAAATTCTAATTTAGGAAGGCCGCAGAAAAGGACCTATATTTTATATGAAGTATGTGAAGTATGTACATTGTGTAAGTATAATATGTGCATTTTTAAGATGCGCTTTACTTAATGCATTTTGACGTTATGCATTTGATACGGACTTTTCAAGTTAGCAATAATCAACGCAATTGATTAATGAGTTATAAGACGTGATGGATAATGTTTTAACGGTTTTTATCAATTTTATAAATAATCTTCGGTGATGATCTCTTGTCATCGTGTTGTATTTAAAGTTTGATTTTAAATTATTCTTTTCGCTCTCGGATTACAAAGCACAACAACATCTCGTTTTGAAAATAATCAAATATACAATCATAAACTTACTTTAAAAAATATATTTAGTAATATTGTCTATTGAACTGTTGGTTTATACTCGTTGTTGTCAGTTTGTTAACTAAAAAATATTCACATTCGATACAATATACGTTTAATTTAATTTTTTTTTAACGATCTCGTAAAAAAAAAAAAAAAAACTATAGAAGTTAAGACCATTAGTTTTATGGGTTGTAAATTAGTAGTATTACATATGGAAATATGGTAGTAAGGAGTTAAACACATTTTTATGTTTTACTGTATGGATTGTTAAACTTTAGGTATTTAATAATTTTGAGGGTTGACTGTTTTGATGTAAAATTAAATAACACAGCAAAACCAAATAAAATATAATAACAGGGTTTTTGTTGTTTTATATATCTGGTCCTAATGCTGGGTAGAGATTTTCTTCTACTTTTAATTTGTGTTGATATTGTTCAAATTTTAGATTTATAATTCACTGTTACATGATCACGGTCAATCTCTACAAGCTCAGCAGATAAAGATTTCATATTTTTCCATTAAATATACTTGTAATGGTGTCGTTAAATGTTGATCGCTCTACATTTTAACGGTATACGTATATATATTTTGAAAGTTATAATATGATTAATAATAATTGTCGATTATATACAGCTTATAACTTTATTATTCGTCGATTATTTCATATCGTATTATCATTAACTAAATTCAATTGTTCACCGTTTGCATGTGAATGATGAAAATAAAAGTCTCGTTCGATAAAGTGAAAAAAATAATTGTTGTTTATATAACTATTGATCGGTCTATGAAAATAATGAAAAAAAAAAAATATATAAAAATACGGAAATAAAATGAATATTCTGTCCACAGATCGAAAAAAAATTATCCGATATTATTACATCGTCCCGTAAATATCTCTCAGTGATTAACCGAAGAGAGTGTGCCATATCTGTAAGAAATATCCTTCGTTATCAGATACTATTTGTATCTACGTTGTATTTATATTGTACTACGGTTTGCCGTTTGTTAGGTTATTAAGAAAAAATGAACTGAAATATATTACATTATAATGTCCATGCATGTTTACGAATCACATATTGTACGTTCGAAGATCAAATGGAAAACAAACATTTACGAAAATGAAACGGTCGCCGCCACCGCTACCGCTACCGTTTTATATAATTTGTATTGTTTTTTTTTCTAAGCGAACAATGTTATTATTGTTTTAACGACATTGAAAAATATTTTACCAAATATACGGAATGCGTTTGACGTTTCCGAGTAGGTGATTTTAAAATTTTATCGATATCATACTTTTTATAAGCTCACATGTTTTCGAATCACAGTTAAATAAAATATATTTAACGTCTATTTCTCAACGTATATAATTTAGTTGCTATTGTGATTTAACCTACGAAAATTGGAACAATATTGCGAATTAAAATTTATTGAAGAATGCCTGTTTATATAAACCCGTAATATTATTATAATGTTTACGTGGAAATAACAATATAACTTTCTAACGTTCGAAGACAAAGTTGTAGCTGCAGTCAGACATGATTTGTGATTATAATAGAATAAAACCCCAGTTGCGTTGTCACCTAACACAAATTATTGGACTACAAGTTTTAAAAAAAGAAAAAAACCTTTTTGTACGAATACGAACTCACTTAGCGTATCACTATAAATATCACTCATAATCGTATTCTTACTCTTGTTTATGCTAATAAGCTAATAAACTATACATTTTTTTCAAAATCTGATTTGTGAAAAATGTATGTGTCTAAATATTTTCTTATAGGTACCTCTAAAGTATTATCATGTGTTATTATTAAACTCTCGTCTTTCAAATTCAAACACTATTTTTTCTAATACGAAAATAAATATTTAATTTTTTTCTGAAATATTTTATATAACACAGTCAGTATTTGGGCCAACACTATTGAAAATGTTTCAATTTAAGAATGCGTATGAAAGGTGTAAAATAATTTGTACATTGATGATTTTTATTTTTTATTGTTTTTTTTTTTTTTTTTTTTTTATCGTATAGTTTCAAGATTAAGCAAACAATAAATAATAGAAAGCAGAATTTGGTTCGCGTATATATACACATAATATAGATATTAATATATGTATGGATAAATTAATATTAATATTAACTACAAGTTATAGGAAGATTTTCTCATTTTTTCATTGCCTATGCCAATGATGTCATTATTTCAATTTTTAATTATTTTTTGAATAATTAAATAATACAATATAATAATAATATTTTCGTTAAAATTTGAATAATTCCGAAAGTATTGATTCAAATTTTGGATATGTTACAAAAAAAAATCGAAATAGCTAACATAATTATTTTCAACAACACAAGTATGGTATTCCCAATTAAAAAACAAAAATTGATATTGCTACAAGATTTTTCTTAGGAGATAAAAAAAAATACTTTTATAGTTATACACGTAAATTTTCAACAAATCAGAAAATGAAAAAATGCGCATAATTTAAGCATCAAAAAGAGTGAGCATACCTAAGAAACCACTCTGTATATAATTTATGTGGTATGAGTTGGACCAAGTGAATAATATAATAATAATCATAATAATAATAATAATAATAATAATAATAATAATAATAATAATAATAATAATAATAATGTGCACGACGAGGATAATAGTGTTCGAACGGAAAAAGATCGTTTGTTCAACGGACCGATCTTTCGTATTTTTAACGGCAATTTTGCAATGATGCTATTAATAAAAACTGTCATTGAACGCGATACACGACTACGACGAATTTCGTGCGATATACAATATATATATATAAGAACAGACCTACGCCTCGTCGAAGCGGCAACAAGCGCAGAAGCTGTTGATCTCATGCGTACGTTACATTTAATAGTGAATTGTAATAAATCAAAAGACTATTTTATTGTTGGTGAATAATGATTTTTATTTTTATTTTTTGAAAATAAATACAGCAAGATATCGAAGGATTGAATTTAGCATTCTTACTTCACGTGCAGTACACTTCAACGTGTTGCTACGTATTTTAATTAGTTTTGAGTTATAATAATGAACCATTTTACGGACATGTTTATATCATGAATTTTCTAATTTTTCATTAGTTATAAAACAGTACCATCCATATGAACGTGCAATCGGAATACTATTGTAAGGAGTATTATCTGGTAACAATCAGACGCATTTTATTTTTATTTTTATCCTTCTGGAATTTCCTACAAGAAAGACGATTTTGGACAGATAACAATTTGGTTGGAGTTTGAGTCTCTAATAATTAAGTAATTAGTATTTTATTTATTCAGATTAAGCTATTTGCTGTAAATATTAATTAAAATTAATATAGAATGTTTTTATATTGTAGTATAGTCACAATGAATTAATAAAACACTATATTTGTTTACCAACGATTATAAAACCCGTTGTAGCAACTTTCAACTTGCGGCCAAGGGCTATAGCCTCTTTGATACAGCCACTTTATAAGTGTGTGTGTGTATGTGTATTTATAATAAGCTCTATAGGTTTTTTATTTATCCTCCATGCAATGTATGTGATAATTCGCATGTAAAATTAATTTATTCTACCGATAAAAGCACTGAAATGTCACTTAGGTAATTTTACCTTTTGCTAGTCGATATATATCATATCCGATTCATGTTTTTAAATTTTTGCAGGAAAAAGTTACCTTTGCATGCTCTTATATATCACATGGCGCACATTTGCACTGATTCTTTTGACTTTGTATTTACAATAATGCTGCTGCTGCTGCTGCAGTAAACATTATTGATTATTGTATGTATTTATATGTAACCATGTAGGTACCACCAGTATATTATTCGTTATAAACTATAAACGAATATATGTAAATGTAAGTTAGTCATGTAGAAATGCCGAGCGGTTTTCTCGTGTGAAAATTAAACAACTTTTAGCACTATTATTCGTATACGCATTTAAGTACGAGATTTTTCCTGGCGTGATTCAGTGTGATGTGAGCGCGCACACGAATATATCTCTGCGTGTGTGTTTGTGCAAAAGGAATATATGTATTATGAAAAAAAAAAATAAAAAATGGCTACAGATATAAGCGACACATTTTCTTTCAGCTCGTGAGTGTATTCATTACGCGTATGTGAGAATACGCAGATAAATATAGGTAATTCATAAGACTTTTTTTAAGTGTTCTTTAACGTTTTTTTTCGATATCAATGCCAAACACACGTACTTTAAATGTGTACTCATGTACGAAGACGATTAATTATGCGTTCCGTACCTCACTCGCTCGAACGTGTTTGTAAATATAAAGTTATATACCTATACTAGCTAGGGTCGAAGAATCATCACAATTTTAACATTTTTTAAATCAAAAATCTATGGAGGTTTCTGTACAAGTGATTTTATTTTTCTCCTTACATTTCGATATTTTTAAACGTAAAGTTATTTTGTTTAAATACGATTCGGTTAGAGTCAATTATTGCATAGTATGGCTGCAGTATAGTATTATTGTTAGCTATTGGCATTCGATTATGGTACGAGAGTATTTTTATGAAGAATATCAAATTCTGACAAGTGACTCGGACAACTTTTAGTCATCTGCAACGATCAATCGGTAGGTTAAACACTGATCCGGAGATGTATGCATACATCCAGTATTGGTAACCCAACCGTCTGCCCGGATAAAATTTTTTTTTAATATTACATATGTTATATATTTTTCCAACGGTGAAAAATATGAGAAAATTATTGTTTTATTCTATTTTTGAAATACAATATTTTATTTAAGTTCAAAGATTCTTTTGGATAAAACGAATTGGAAGCAATTGTTATTTTTTTCAAAACCATGTCTCTGGGAACTCAATGGAGATCACACTATATTTGAGGTCTAATCACAAGCTACACCGATGTTACATATAAAATAATATAAACTGGTAAAAGGAAAATAAAATAATTAAATGAAATGGTGTATACTTCGGGATAAATGACAGTTAAGCATTCGATCACACAAGTGCTAGTTTTCTTCTGACCATTTAGTAATGAGATATTTATTTTAAAATTGTCGATACAAACAGCAACTAAAATTATAATTGTTAAGTAACAAATAAAGTATGGAACTTGGTCCTTACTTTTATTTCTCATTACATTTTATAATGTTGATTATGTGCAATATATTTAATGCGATCGTTATAGTTTTACTTTTATCACAATAATAGATTTACTGCTCATAAAAGTTGTGACATTTGGTTGATTATCATACATAAACTAATTATGATCATATCTTATCATTAGAGTGCATTTTAAAATATTCCTCAAATATTTTTTTAGGATATTAATCTTTATTATTAAATATAATTATAAGCCATTATACCTACTTAAAAATAAAATAATATTTCGACAAAAATAAAATTATAATTATAAATTACAATTATTATTGCACCAAATCAAGCTATATTATAAAAGGTAATACGTGATAATAGTACAGATCAAGCACTTTATGTTTACATTTGGCGAATATAATTATAATTAGTGTCACTTATACTCTAAAAAAAGGTGTTAAACCCTTAGTTTAGTAACATGTTTGTTCATAAATGTCACTTAGACCAACATTTGTACATATCATTACACAATACTCAAAATATACATACATATTTATGTGTGTATATGTGTATTTATAGTGATATAACACTAATCGATTTTTGTTCATTCTAAGCGAAGAGTATACACATTTTCAGATGTAAAATGCATTTTTTTCACCGATAAAAATCTATCCATGAAACGCACAACAATATACTATACTTAGCAATATCTTATATCGAACACGTTTCTAGTAATCCGTTTTATTAAAAATCTCCAAGCAGACTTTTGGTTACCCGTGACCTACAGCGTTGCCCACGTTTTCCGGGTCACCAATGCATTATTCAGACGAATCGATATGAGCGCTGAATTCGTCAGTACACCCCGTCCACACACAACGTTTCTTCCACACGCGCACACACACGTACTGTACCTTCGTAGATTTATGTGTTGTATAACAGAAGACTCCAAATGTTACTGTTCAAATGTGCGAGCTCATTAAGGTTTTTTTGAAACATTGTTATCGATGCTATATGTATAATATATTGTAATTTTAATATTTAAACACATTGAACATGTTTGCACGCTACATTGAACCACTTTAGACGAAATCGTGAACGTATTTATTGACCAACAATGTATTTGAGGTTTTCTAATAGTCCTGAAAAACGTGGTCGAAACGGTTATAAAATAGTTATGAGTAGAGCAAAGGACTTGAAGCATTTGCATATTTGTTTTGCACAGTCAAAAAAATAGCGCAGAGAACGAAACAAATACGTTTCATGCTCTCACAAAGCTAGTTTTGAAATTTTATTTTGCATATAAATGCATATTTTGAGTCCTTTTTGTTTTTAGAGCATATTTTACACTTTTATACGCTATTTTATACTTTTTAAGACATATTTAACTTAAATTGATTTTTTCCAAAGTGACATTTTTATTTTAAACAATACAGTCAAAATGTTTGGATAAAAATGTATTTATTTTTAATTTTTGTCATATAATATGGTTTTTGACTATCCGCGGGCACACATTTTTTCTAGAAGTGATAACGATCTAACGTCGTTTCTTTAGAGAAAATGAAGTAAAATGTAATTTATTTATTTGGCTATGGTATATAATACATTTAAATTATATAATTGTTTTGCCTTGTTTTTAATGCTATTTATTTTATTAATACTTTTAAATAAAAAGGCTAAAAAAATTTTTAAGTGCATAAGTGCTTGCATATTTAAAGCTTTTTTAGAGCTAAAAGATCTCTGGCCTAGTTATGAATTACATCCGTTCACAAAATAGAAAGCGAAAGCAAAGAGCAATCTGACGCGAGTTTTTATATATATAAATATTATTACAACTACGACTATTGTTGTTGTATAATCAATCGATTAGCAACATATCATGCGGTATCGAAGTACAGCGGAACTTCTATATTTATGTTGATTTCTTCAGGCTCGCAGCCATGGTTATCTGATGAACAACTGAAACGGAATATTTGTGTTCGTTATTGTGAACGAAAACAATGAAATTCGGATTTGATATCAAAATGTGGGAAATATAAATTAGGTAATAGATTCAAGAGGAAAATGGTTTTTTTTTTTTTTTTCAATTTTATTATATATCAAAACAAGAAAAATGTCAAAAATTTTCTTGCAGGTAAACTGTGTCTCGTGAAGATCATTGATCAACATAATATTTCTTCGCCTTAGTTTTCGATCGCCACAGTATTTGTATGATATTAAAATATAATATATATTTTCGGTGGTAGTAAAATTGTACTAAGTACAGATTTTAAGTAGGTACGTTCATATTATAATTCTATCGTATCGATAAGAACCGCAAAAACAACTATGGATACTCTCTAAACAAGCGTTTTCAAACTTGATGGACAATTATAATGGTATGACTAAAAATGGGTGAAAAAATGGCCGCGAAACGTGAAATATAATTGATTTAAAACGGTCCGTTTCAGAAATATGAACAATAGATATCGTAAAAAGTGAAAAACTTCTGTCATACGAATTGAAAACCGTTCACATTAACTATATATATAATTTATTTAAATTAATTGTTAAAACAACTATTTCAAATAAAAACAAGTTTTATAATATTTTTTTTTATTTATCACAGTGCAATGTTGATAATAATAAAAAAAAAAAAAAACAAAAAACAAAATAAAAAAAAAAAGTCGGCAAATCGCGGTAGGCAGGGCTGATACACGAAGCTCCAGTACACGAAGTTCTGGTGAGTGGTGATCAAGACGGGGATGAAAAAAAGTTAGAAAACATGGTACGCTCAAAAACGGTCATCCATTACACGGATACGATATGAGATTATTTTTAAATTTACTTGCGCACACGCGTGTACACCGTATAATAATATATATGAAACATAAGTTTGATCTACCGGACGCCCCGGCATAAGGTATATATTATTATTTATTATTAAACATAGAAGATCGAATTTGGACGATTTATGTATAAATTTTACGACGTATTCTTACTTTTTGTATAATGGGTGTGCGTATATCGAGTTACCGAAGAGCGCACATCATCCACCCACGCACAAAGTTAAAAACTTGAAACAACAACTTTGTTCACAATTTTCACGTCAAAGTCTCCCTCCCTTCAAACGTTTTGAATAAACTCAAAACCTAACCTTCGTGAATACATCCGTATACACACACACACACACACAATATATATATATATATATATATATATACATATATATATATATATACATAGTTGATAGTTTATTTTGCATTCATCAAAACTACGAATGAAAAAGAAATAGCGATGCCTATATAATGGATACTGAATAAATTAACGATACGGTTGACCAGCGGTTAAAGAATTATTGATAATGTGTACAGAATTAATTATATGATAGTGGCGTAGCGTGGGTTTCAGCTTAGAGTATGCATTGAAATAGTAAGTTAATTAAATCGTGGGGGCCAAGGAACCCCCCCCCCCCTATACTGTTTTTAAAATTTTACTTTAAACATATAAAGTCTTACGTATTTATTAATATATTATATTACATTACCTAGTACATAATACTATATTATATTTAATAAACAAATAATAAATCACTGTTTAAAAATTATTTTATTTTAATAACCGCATCTCATAAAACCTATGAATAAAATAAACTTATATACTAAAAAATGACATATATTAAATAAATTCTTCTATTTTTAATAAGGAAAGTTTCGATTACTTCATCATAAAACTTAAATTTTTTTTCAACTCTACCAATAACTTTTTTTCTATTGAAATAATTGATAATGATGAAAGTGGATTTTGTTCTTGGGAATTTATTGATGAATACTTAATCCTTTTAAGGGCCGAAAATGATCACTCTGCTGGTACACTAGTAGCTGGAATAGTCAATATCAATAACATCAATTTTGTTACTTGTGGTATGTTTTCGTCTAAATTTGTTGTTTTTAAATAAATTAAAAATCGTGAATATTAGGTTTTTGAAATTATTGAATAAACAATAAGACCGTCAATATTTTTTGAGCAATAAGAAATATCAAAAATAAATTTTGTAGGATTTCAAAAATAATCATTGTTTGTAGTAAAATAATAGAAAATAATTCAATGCAAAAATTGAAATCAAAACTCTGAAGAATTTCCACATACTTTTTAGCAAAAGACTTTATTTCCGAATCCCAATTTTGGCCATTCTCTATGATTGATTCTATTAGATTTATAACATCTAGTTTATGTTCTATCATAATTTAAATAAAACGACTAATATAATTCCTTCCTGTTGGAGCTACTGATAAAAAACGTGTTTTAACTACATTATCAAGTGCATTTACTCGTTTGGTAAATTAAAAAAATAAAAAAATGACGATAAACCAGAAACGGTTGAAAAAAATATTTTACATTCTTTAATATACTCAACTGACTGTTTTAAAACAAGATTTAGTTTATGTGCAATGTACAAAAATAGTATTTTCATATCTCGAACGCACTAACGATTACAAACCATTATGTTACTTTGACATAACAGATGTCCTGTCATACGTTTCGGCTATTAATTTTTCTCCACAACAATACTTTAAAGTAAATCGAAATACATGTTCAGATAATGCTTTCATGGATCGATCTTCACTAACATCAGTAAATCCCAAAAATCTTTCGACAACTTCGTTACCATTAACGGTATTAACATAACGCGAAACTATTGATAACTATGACTTTGAAACAGCATCGATCGTTTCGTCCATAATTATTACAACAAACGGAGTATCACGTATTTCATTTTCAATTTGTTTGAGAAGAACGTCTGAAATTGATTGAATTGAAGTCATTTTGAATGACCGCAGATAAACAAGTAAATATAGTGGAGTTTTAAGGTGGATATTTAACAGCTAATCACGCTGGGCCATTAAGTAAATAAGTTCAACATAATTACCCCTATTAAAATATGAATCCGACTCGTTGCCTCTAAATGCCAAATTTTTGAATACGTTGAATCTATCATACCACTTAATATATACATATATGTTTATTATTTTTAACTGTAGCATTATGTTTTTAGATATTTTTTCTGAAAGCTTTAATCAAAGAAGTTTTGTTTTATCAAATTTAGTTAAATCTATCACATTGTATGTAATTTTTAGAGGCTTCATGATGACTTTTTAAATGATAAAAGTTATTAAGATCGTTGAAACCGTGATTCGTCCAAACATTTTCTTCTTGAGAAAAAATAATACAAGTCCAACAATACAGTTTATTCGATTTTTTACAACCCGATAATCACTTAAATGTACGGTAGGTAATACATATACAGTCGACTCTCGGTAATTCAAACCTTCGATAATTCGAAACATTCGGTAATTCGAAGTAAATACTCGGTTCCTTGAAAACCACGCGGTAATTCGAACAAAAACAATGCATTTAAGTACACTTGGTAATTCGAAATTAAATTTTGGGAAAACTGGCCACTAACACTTGACAATTCGAAGTATCATTCGTTTAATGCTCGGAAATTCGAAGTATATTCACCAAATGTATTTTATCTGTATTCTTATAATCTTTTTATTAATAAATACTATACAATCGTGTAGAAATTTAGATTATTACTGTCGATAACTATAGAATATTATTGTAAGAACCTTATCGTTTTATTTCTCAATCGTCTCTAATCGTAATTTAACTCGTCGAGTCGTCGATAGCCGTCAGTCGAATGTAGTTTTATTTTAGTTTCGTTTGGTCGGTTGTAAAGTCAAGTTCATGTGATGAGTGCGTCTAATTCTGAAAAATACAAATCTTTGACGATTTCGGAAAAAAAAACAATTGATTGAAGCGGTTGAAAGAGGTGACAAAAAAACCGAAGTGGCTAAGACATTTGACATTCCTTTAAGTACACTGTCTACGATTTTGAAGGACAAAAATAAAATCATCACTGCGTCATCAAGCGGTGGTCGGAAACGAAACAGTAAAGGTAAGAACCAAGACTAGAAGAGTGTTTAGTACAATGGGTTAGGCAATGCAGAGGGCAAAATGTGCCTGTAAGTGGCCTCTTACTCAAAGAAAAAGCAAAATCATTCGCCAAAGAGTTGGGCATCCCGTTTTTCTCAGCTAGTGATGGATGGTTAACGAATTTTAAAAAAAGAAACGGTATTGTTTTCAAAAAAATTTGTGGAGAAAGTTCTAGTGTTGACAATAACGTGTGTTCAGAGTGGCATTGTAAACTTTCAACTTTGTTAAAAAATTACGAGCCACGAAACGTGTTCAACACAGATGAAACCGCTCTATTTTTTAAATGTTTACCAGATAAAACTTTCACTTTTAAAGAAGAAAAATGCCACGGCGGGAAACATAGTAAAGACAGGTTAACGATTTTATTAGCAGTAAACATGGACGGCTCCGAAAAGTTAACTCCACTCCTCATAGGAAAAGCTGCCAAACCTAGGTGTTTTAATGGCATACGTTCATTTCCTATAACTTATCGTTCAAATAAAAAGGCATGGATGACGACAGAATTATTTAATGAATGGTTGTTTTCACTCAATGAAGACATGAAAAAACAGGAATGAAAAATTCTACTGTTTTTAGACAACTGTACAGTTCATAATAACCCCCCACCTTTAACTAATATAGAACTTCAATTTTTTCCTCCTAACACCACATCGAAGTTGCAACCACTCGACCAAGGTATAATTAAGAATTGTAAAACTTTTTACCGTCAAGAAGTTGTAAAGAATGTTTTGGAATGCATTGAAAGTGAACAAACGCCAAACATTAGTGTATTGACTGCTATGATATTTATTGATAAGGCATGGAAAAAAGTGGTTCCTTCTACGATACTCAAGTGTTTTAAAAAATCGGGATTTACCAAAAAAATTCATGAAACAGAAAACGACCAGTTAAATATTGAATCGATACAATGGAATTCCCTGCCAACTCAAGAAAATGTATCTTTCACTGATTATGTCAATATAGATGAAGATGTTGCTGTATGGGGAGTCTTCTCTGATGCCGAAATTTTGGAAAATACATTAAGCATTGATGAAGACAATGAAGATGACACCAGTCCTCTACCTCTTGTGACTTTAAAAGAAGCCAGTTTATCCTTGGAAAAATTACGAAATTTCTCGCTCCAGTCAGAAGTCACTGTTGAGGTTTTTGATGCTTTATTTACTATAGAAAATACTATTGAAAAAATTAAACTAAATTCAATGAAGCAGAAAACCATAACAGATTTCTTTAAAAAATAATAATCTTTTATAATAATAATAAATAATTAAAAATGTTAATATTAACAATAAATAACTCTAATATGTATGCCGTATCACCTACTTTACTAAAATAATTAATATGTATGTATGTATGTACAATAATAAAAAAAAAAAAAATTTTTCTTAACTCTCTATAATTCGAATTTTTTTTTGCCCTCTCGTTATTTCGAACTACTCAACAATTCGAACTCTCGGTAATTCGAAGTTTTTTAGCAGTCCCGTCAATTTCGAATTATCGAGAGTCGACTGTATTTAAATGTTCGAACGTAATTTTTTGATTTTGTAATTCAATAGTATAATTTTGGCGTGGGTCTTCCTATCTTGATTATACTTTTTTTCTCGTAAAAATGTAGTGAACTAAAAAAAGGTTAAAAAAATGATTTAAAAATAATTTTTCATTTGCATAATTGCATATTGTATTATTTGTATTCATTATTGATATGTCACACTCATAATACAGTTAATACGTACGTTACAACTTATAATAATTATTATAGCTGACAAAATAATGCGATGGACAACGGTTGACGATAGTGATACTCGTGATACGTATACACGTTTTGTTTTTTGCCAGCATTCTTTTTTGTTATTATTTAAAATTATCGATAAGAAATATAAATAACCGTCACTGAATGTATGTACCCGTATGCAATCGCCAATGTGCATACTGCGTACATAATAAACATGGTAGGTACTAGCATTGATTTTACAATAGATTATATACTATCTATTTTAAAATCAATGATACTAGCCATCAGATATAAGGACCATAGCGTGGGGCGCGGCCATGGTGTTGTGCATTTATCAGTCCTAATGTTGAATGAGCTTAGAAGAAAATCCTTAAAATATTATATTAAGAAATACTAAGTTGAAAAATTGTTTGTAAAAATATAACATAATTAGTGAATAAAAAAATTTATTTTTTTAATTTGTGAAGTGTATGCTGTGCATACATAGCATACGCACACGATACGCCACTGTTTCATAATTTAACGTAAGACTTCATATGTGCATACTTTTTTGATTCAAAATTTTAACAAATTTGGACGCCACCATCTTCGATAACTATACGCGTAATACGATGGATTCTTTTATGAAATAGGTATCCTACTGTATATACATAATGCACTAGTACTACTAAGTTTGAAAACGTAAATGTTTGATACGGAAAAAAAAAATTAGAAAAATCAATGCGAATGAACTTGTTGTTACAGAGTTAAGGCAATTCTGTTTGTTGCGATATTACTAGGAGATATACAAATTATGAACTGTTTACTGCTACGTATTTGAGCACAATTAGAATACAAAATATTCTACTCGGTATACGTGAAACATGTTGAACGTGATTTCTAAAAATCTAAAACTCTAGTTGTGAATAATAATTCTTTCGTTTCTTTTTACCGTGTGCGTGCGTTTATATATATATATATATATATATATATATATATATATAATGGAAAAGAAAATAAATATATTTTTTACTTTATATAAAGCAATTTTCGCGTTATTTAAAACTTTGCTCTAAATCGCATTTATTCCTCACGAATGGAATAAATTTTCCGTTCGCTACGCAAAACGTTTTTTAGATTGCATTAGCGTTAAAACGACGAGAGATGTAATGTCAAATCACAATAATTATGATTGTAATATTTTACTACCCGCGTAACTGATGAAGTGTATATCGTAATTGACAGTTTAATGTGTTTGTGTACACAATTAAAATATTATATTCAGTATTATAAACTGGATCGCAGATGAAATGTTGTATTGCATTTGATAGTATGCCATGGATTCTGAATAATAATAGACTCATGATAAATACACGTTTTGAAAACGTTCCACTAGCCATTACACTTGACTGCTGTAATATGCATCACATCAATGGTAATCAATTGTGTAGTTTGTTTGTCAATATTTTCGATTTATGACAACAGTAATTATTATGTATTCATACTATAGCGTTATACATAACTAATGACTGCTGGTTGTGTATAAATTATTTTCGGGTTTATCTAATTAATTTGCTTAGATGCGCGTTAATTGTTCGATTCCTGTATACAATTAATTCATTACGTTTTGTCATCATTAATTACCAATATGGATTGTACACTTATAATGCTATGAATTATATATACGTGCTCGTATATATTTTGATTAATTAACTTTTGTAATTCATAATTAAATATCATGTAAAGCAACTATTTGCGATACAGAGATGGTCTTTGGCGGAGACTCTGTGAACATAATATATCATGTTTGTTTGTTGTGAAATAATACCACAACGTTGCTAGAAAAACACGATTGTTTTTTTGTAATTATTTAAGGAAATTCCGTACTTTGGGTGATTTCATGGTATTTAAGCCTAATCAATTAAATCGCTAAAACAACATCCGTCGCAGAAATATTCTTAAGTTTCAGGCGTAGCAATTTGCAAGACGATGGTAAATTCATTACTTATTTACATAAATTGTCAATACAATATTTTTGAATACATTCGCGGTGAAATGATTTCGGTTCGTATAATATATTATCTTCTACGGACTGTTTGATCCGTAGTATTTGGAACTATACCGTTTTGACGATACAGTCATCGCAGAAAAATATAATATAATACGTAGTAATTAAATTATCAGTAATTATTATATTATTTTTGTTATAATTACTATCATCACATTTTCTTGAAAGACTCGCTTTATATTCGTTATTATTTCACGTATACTTCGTACCATTTTCGCTGACTTTAGCGTACGCGTCCGTTGCAATTCGAATCGCTTATCCGTTTCGTTTATTTATACAATTATTATTAGTATCGTTACTGTTCGTATGAATGACACCCGGCACTTGGTCGATCGTGTACACTTTGTGTAGTACAAAATGTACAGTTTGTACAACGAAATTCGAAAGTGTGTTATAATGTATTATTCATCGGAAGAACAAAAACAGTTACTTGCATTTAATACAAATGTCGTAGAATCGGAGAATCGGATCCCAATACAAGTACAGAAAGATTTACATAAATTCTCGAATATATTTTTAGAAGAATCATGTTTAACTTGGGATTACGGATCATCCCAAAGCATTTATTTAAAACTGATTGTGTAGTGCTGTTACTAAACAATAGTGATTACTCAATACCTGTTGTACATATGCAGAGCGTCGGATTGCTTTAAACGATGTTGAGACTTCACATAAAACGTTTTCTTTTAAAAAATATGATTTTAAGAATAATACATGACTCGTCGCACAACTTAATTTCTCTGCTAGCGATTTTTAATTTCTTTCTAAAATCAACGTACCTATACGATATAAGCTGAATGCTGTTGATGGCGGTAATGTAAACAAAAATATTGCACTTAATTTATAAATCACATGTGGATGAACTAAGTGCGAACAAAAGAAAACTGGGTATTGTGTTAGCCCATGATAAAGAGTTGCGAATAATAACAGGATAGTCATTTCATGATATTGGATTTCGGTAAATATTTGTGCTTCATTTTTTTCTCGCGAAATACGACACAATGACGAAATAATTCGTCAACCGTTGTCTGTAGGAACATCATGAGAGAAAATAATACGTAAATTACTTTTCGGTATATTTTTTTCATTTGTATTTGATATAATGACTGATGACAGCTATTAAATTCAAAACCAATCGATAAATAACATTATCGTCGTGTATATACATGAAGAACAGTGTAACAATATTCGAAATATTGGAGTGCCCGCGGAGCTCGCAAAAAAGTGCGTGTACGCAAACCGAATTTCATTTTTTCAACTAATAATATTTATTATATTTTCAAATATTAATCAGAGACGTTATAAAATCAACGCCATCGCCAACAGACGGTTTATATATCCGTAAATATACATTATTTTTAATGCTATTTGTTTGAAAATCGGCGGCCGTTAAGGTTCATTTTCAAGTGTTAATAACATAATTTTACAGGTCCATTTCCCCAGCACCCCCACTTTCGAATTTCGGGTCTGATCCGGTCCCAATCGTTTGTACCTCATTTGTACCTGATTGTACCTCTAGTCTCTTCGTTTGTACCTCAACAGTTTTTAAGTTATAATTGTTTTAATTGTGAGGGTGCTGGGGAAATGCTTGCACCCCCACTTTCGAATTTCGGGTCCAATCCGGTCCCAATAATTTGTACCTCGTTTGTACCTGATTGTACCTTTAGTCCCTTCGTTTGTACCTCAACAGTTTTTAAGATATCCCTGTTTTACTTAAGAGGATACAAGTAAATCACACTTTTACTCTACAAAATAAAAAACATTTAGTGTAAAGTTTAATTTTGTCTATGATACATACATTAACTTAGTTTAAGTTATCCCTGTTTACTATCATGTACGTTTTCAACATTTCTTAAGTTCGTGCGGTTAAAATTTTTAAAATTTTGCGGAATTTTGCATTTTCCGTCTCAGATGTATTTCCATGACTAGTGTAAGCTTAGACATACATCATATTCAAATTTACAATATATTTTTAATAAAAAATGAATTAAAATACAAACGGTTGAATATAAATATATGTGTATGTAAATTGTGACGAAAGTTATACTAATCAACTTCACTTTAATTCTGTTTTAATAAATTATATACGTAATTTTTTTTGAATTCACTATTTAAAATATATATTTATTTTATTTCTTAATAAAAAGTAATAAGTGTCTTATTAAAATATATCCAATGGTATTTATTTTGTTATTAGAACTCCAATATTGAAATATTTTATCGTATATTTTTTATAATAAACAATTTTGCCTACATTTTTTTTTATTATTTATACTATTTATTATAAATTTATATTTACGTAAATTACTATCGGCAATAACACATTTTGGTCTGACATGACATTTTTAAAGCATTAAAAACAATGTTTACAATTAGATATTTAGAAATGTGTTACAGTTTTCCTTGATTTGTGAACAATTTGGTTTTTGGCAATATCACCTTTTGCATTTCCACCCTTCAATTATTGTATAACTATGTTATCAAAATAAACCCCAGTAAAATTGATATAATATTATATATATATATTATTATATATATTATATATGTATTATATTATTTTTTATATATAATGAAAATGTATAAATTAACATGCAAATAATTATCTGTTAAACTACACCTGTGGCCAGGCGCGTACACAAGGGGGGTTCTAGGGATTCAAATCCCTCCCAAAATTCAGGAAAATAATTAAATATGTTTTTATATAATAAAATTGTTATACTTATTTATCCCCTAAATGTATAAATATTACCGTAGAATAGAATATTATTGATATACATATTAATCATATTAATAATATTTATCAAAATTATGACATTTATGTAGGTAGTATGTAACAAGTACCACAGTCCAAAAATTTGATTTTATATTATAATGATTATTATCTGTGAATCATAGTTAACAAGGGCTAATAATATATTTCATAATATGTAAAAGTATTGCAATGCGCACAATAATATGACTAATATGACCGAAAAACCTTAAAATATGCTTTACCCTAAAAACATAAAAAAAAAAGAAAAGTAAATTAAAATTTTATTTTATTTCTTATCTTTAACGGAAAGTTTTTTTTTTATTTTTTGAATTAGTATCTACCAGAGGCGGATTTTAAAGTTCAAATGAAGTCGGCAAATTCAAAAGAGGGGCCTCGTAATAAATATATCACTAAAATTCTTAGCCACGTTTTACAAAGCTGCTCGCTACACTCGCGTTTCCGCGATACGAAAATAGAAAATGATATATTAAAAATAAATGATGCAACGAAACTGATAATAAAATCATTGTTCATAAACTCGTATATTATTCATAATTAGAAATTATATAAAATTCTATAATCAATGTTTACAGAATTTCTAACTAAATTTATTTTCGATCTTTTCTATTTTGTTCAGAAATAAAATTTTCTATTTTTGAAGTATTCGGAGTATTCCTGAATATTTCCCGTATTTTTAAATTATTTTGTTATAAACAAAAATGGTAATTATAAACGATATGACAGTTTGTACTTAAATTTTTTTGTGGTAAAATTTAAAAAAATTAACTTTAATTTTTTTGGGCCTCAATAAACATTTTAGGAAGGGCATTCGCTGACTAAACGACCGTTAAATCCACTACTGGTATCTACAATAATAATTTTATGAATATTTATTAGAAAAAAAAAAATATATCTTCTGTTAACAATATAAAAAATCGGGACAAAAAACAAAAATGTAGGAATTTTTCTTATAATACATAAATAAATACTATTTTTCAGTCACTATAAATAATATTTATGATACATTCTAAATAAAGCATTATATTATTATGTTTATTGACAAATAATAGCACCAAAACTTCTAAAATGATACTTAAAATCTAAAATACTTTAAATATGAAAAAAATAACTTAACATAATTATTAATTATTATTATTATTATTAATGATTATTATTACAATATTACGTAAATATATAATAAATATATGTATATTATGTGATAACCAATTCATTATCAATTTAACACATTTCTGATAAAAAATTAATTCAAATGAATTCGGATAATTTAGTTAGGGTTAGGAAATCAACACAAACGCGGGACCAAGTAGAACAAAAGGCACTAACGTAGTAAAATCGAATGAAAAAAAAAAATTAAAAATTCCAATGTGGCGAGGCTGGGAAAATGGACCTTATATTTAATGGGAAATTATTGAATTTTAATAACATCAATAATAATCAAATTAAAAGCCAAAAATTATAGAGACTTTGTTTAGTATTTGATGGAATAATCTTTTCACAGATAAAATAATATTACCGGCGATCAGATGATGTCGGATTATAATAAAACCGTGTCGTCGGTCCTTTTGTTAAAATAATAATAATAATAAAATAAAAAACAATACATAAGTAATAAAGAAGATTCAAATCGGGGTTTGACTTAAATATATTTAATGTGTTAATTTTAAATTGTTACAAAAAGATATTTCAGATCAAAGTCATAATCCGAACGGAAAATAACGTAAACCTAAATAAAATTATAATAACATAATAATAGTTTATTCAGTAGAATAAAACGGGCCAAAGCCCAATAGTACAGATAGTATAGTTTGAATACAAATACAATAGGATACAATATAACATGCAATAAATATCTGAAGGTATATAAAGATTACGAAAATCTAAAAAAGGAAAAATAGTATTAAAATTGAAAAATAGATAATTGATAAATCATAAAAAATAGGCACAAATATTTTGTGTAATAATTAAATAATTATTACACAAACTACAAGATAAAATATTTCAATATTGGAGTTCTTATAACAAAATAAATACCATTGGATATATTTTAATAAGACACTTATTACTTTTTGTTAAGAAATAAAATAAATATATATTTTAAATAGTGAATTCAAAAAAAATTACGTATATAATTTATTAAAACAGAATTAAAGTGAAGTTGATTAGTATAACTTTCGTCACAATTTACATACACATTTATTTATATTCAACCGTTTGTATTTTAATTCATTTTTTATTAAAAATATATTGTAAATTTGAATATGATGTATGTCTAAGCTTACACTAGTCATGGAAATACATCTGAGACGGAAAATGCAAAATTCCGCAAAATTTTAAAAATTTTAACCGCACGAACTTAAGAAATGTTGAAAATGTACAAGATAGTAAATAGGGATAACTTAAACTAAGTTAATGTATGTATCATAGACAAAATTAAACTATACACACAATGTTTTTTATTTTGTAGAGTAAAAGTGTGATTTACTTGTATCCTCCCAAGTAAAACAGGGATAACTTAAAAACTGTTGAGGTACAAACGAAGAGACTAAAGGTACAATCAGGTACAAACGAGGTACAAACGATTGGGACCGGATCGGATCCGAAATTTGATAGTGGGGGTGCTGGGGAAATGGACCTTAATTTTACGTTACTCGACCAAATATTATTGATATTCTCGTCGATGAGTATTAGAATATTAATTTCCGTTAACCAATATATTATATTTTTAAGTAGAACATTGCTAATCGTTTGCATTTATAAACATTTATTTTGCTTTATTCAAATTATATAAACGTTTGATATATTGAGTTTTATAAACGTTCATACAAGGACTACAATGTTGACCGAGATAGGTATAAATAGAGCGCTAAGATACAATACTATGATTCGGTTTATTATGCTATTATTATCGTTAAGCTATTAATAATACCTCTTGAGCATAACATAGATAACAATGATTTTATTGTATTTTTGATGTAGCAAAAAATTCGTAATGCAACACAACTCGTGTTAGCTTATATTTCGAACTGTGTGAATAACAATTTAACACTCGTATAATAATATGCACAAACATAAATGCATATAAAGTATCATTATTTATACGAATTATTGTAATGTAAAAACACATTGAATAACTGATAGTAAAATGTATTTCAATATATATATAGAATATATCAATTTCTTTAAGATTGCGTATAATGATTTCAATATTTTAATTTTTAACTCTATTTTTGTGACCAACGTAAAAAAAACTCAAATTTTTATACCTAAATGATTACCTACCATTACCGAAATCGTTTGTTTAATATAACCGTACTATGATTATTCTAGTTGTATGTTCATAACAATATCAGTTGAAATGGCAAACGCCATACCGTAAAAATGTATCATGAATATTTATGTAATAATTCGTGTCATTGCCGCCTAAAGAGGTGTACGAAAGGTTTAACCAGCGGGCTCCATGTCATTGTTCATTATTTGTTGTAATAAAAGCGATAAACTGAACTATGGATAGCACTTGAAAAGACATAAAATATGTGTGCACGAAAAAGGCCCCGCGGAAATATATTTATTCATTTATCTATATACTATTAGCGGTATGCACGACGAGCAGAATTTATCCCGGCGTTTAAAACAGTGAGCCAAGAGGCAGTGCCGCGTTAAGATATGTAGCCACCACAGGGAAAATTAAAATATGCCGCTCTTAAGAAAATCACAATTCAAAATTATATGTACCACACTATTAATTATAGTCAGTAACGTATTATAAACGGATAGGATAGAAGTGTACTATGGAAAAGCAATACACTTAAAATCACTATTATCTACATTATATAAATTTTAAATTGCGCATTATAACTTATATTTAAATGTTATAATTATTAATTATATTTCACATATAAATTTAAAAAATTACCAAATTTTATAGAATATAATCAGCTAGAACAAGTTCTGAGTTTTTATCGCCTTGTAACGTACAGCAGTAGTAGACTGCAGTTTTTAATAATAAATTGTAATAATTGATTGGCCAACTCGAAGCTTACGGTTATATTCAATTCTAGTGAACGTAGCTTTGCAATATGGTACCTCTGAAAGAATGAGACAGCGCACGTAGGCGTTATTTTATCGATGTCACTCGAGTGAACTAATTGCACGGCTAGAATTTGTTGAAAAAGTTATTATTGTTTTCTTATTATTTGTTGCAGATTTATGCGGGAAATAACCTTATTATTGTCATGTGTACAAGCTGGCATAGTTATTGTTATACGTTATTATTATAAAACATGATCGCACCAAAAAAAAAAAAAACTGTTAAAATATGATTTTAGTAGGTTTATCCGGGTGGAGCAAAAGTGAAGCTGAATTTACATTGATTTTTATTACATAAAAAGAGTTGCTAGTACGACAATTTTCCATCAAATTTCGATTTTTAAAAATAACAGTTTTCATCAAAAATAGTGAGGTAGCTTTTTTTACACTGTGTGATAAATATTAGATGCTCTTGAATTCTGTACACGATTCGATTGAATCTTACTCGCTATTCTCATCACTCGAATTAAATTTCAGTTGTAACGCGTTTCAAGACGGCGGCATTCGTTATTACATGTCAAAACGCGACTGTACTCCTAATTTGATGGCGATGCACTTATTTCCGTATGGGTTTGAAATCAAAATTTACATCCGGGACGCGGTCGTTGCGGAATACACTTGTCAAGAGCGATACCGAAATTCCACCAACCAGACTAATTTAATAATAATAATACTCACTCCGCCAAAAACCTTCGATACGAATTAATCCGACACGATGGCTGCCAAACAATTAAAGAAAATGAAAAGAGCAAAACTCCTAGGTCGGTTGAGATACAGGAGTGGATGAATGGTATTTCCATGTAAGGCTTTTAAACTTGAAACCAATATATCATTACTCTCGAATAAATCGATTCTGAATAAGAGAGGTCATAATAATATGGGTAGATGAGCGAGAGTCGGATGGGTTAGCTTATATTTTTAAAGGTTTGTTTGATAATGTGAAAAACTCGAATTTGATAATAAGGTAAGTTGAACGTTTAATGTTCCAAATTTTGCTACATAAAATAAAAACATTTACGATTTGGGAAAATTGAAAATTTTTAATTAATAAATCGTCTTAAATTTTTTGAAGTTATTTTGAGAAAACTATAGGGACATTTAAAAAAAATGACATCTCTTACCAACTGGACAAATTTTCCCAATACAAATATTTCATGATTACAATGATCGGAGCAATCCTACTGGTTGATATCGTGTAAACAGACACAAATATATTTTTCAAAAAAATAAAGATATTATTGAAAATCCACAATGTACTACTCATTTCACTTACAAACGAAAAAACAAAATGATATTGATCACATGTGTACTATTTCATTCTACTTCACATGGAAAGAGACAAAAAAAAAACGTCGTTTATTATTATAATTGTAATTTTAATTTGGGTAACAATGCAAATAACAAATAACAATTCGCTTGTCTCCACGTTTGGCCAACATCCAATATCGATTACTCTCTTGTGGTCGGCACTGCTATAACCAATTTTGTGTGCGTGTGTGTGTGTGTGTGTGTGTGTGTGTATGTTTGTGTACTTTTTGTGGATAGGTTATAAATGTACCTAATGTTATATATCTCAATAGATCACGATTTGATTGCAGCGCACAAAAAACTCTCGGTTGTCATACCACTACTACATGTAGGCTCCTGAGATATACATATTAATATTTAAAATCCGATTCGTCCAACTTTAAGCGATCAGAATGCCCCAAATTACACTTAAGCCGTTTAATATTATCTGAACAAATTAATAATAATTGGTTGGCTGATATTAGATGTCTTGGAATGTTTAAATGTTTTTTCAGTTTTGAAATCAAACGTTTGATTTTTTAATTTTTGAAATTAGCTGGAAAATTAACGTCAATTGGTTGAAATCGAGTATGAGTTACGCTTTGTTAAATACATAAAATATTGGATTTTTTTCTGCGGTTAAAAATTATTATTGATAAAAATAATCGTGTAGGCAAGGTTTAAGCAACAAAAAGGATAAAAATACATATGCTTGTAAACGAAGTTCAACACATAACGGTTTCGGAATAATTTTTATTTATCGAACCCCCAGAGGGCATAAAATATGATTAACCGCTAATATTTTCATACCAAATATACATGCTATATAATGTATACCAAAACAATAATAATTATCGTAACAATATAATTAATTAATTAACATTAATTTTCGTTAAAAACAACAATTATTTTTGTTTGTAACGATTTTGAACGGTCGAGACGGTTCCTTTTTTTTCAACCGATCTGGTTTGCTTGTCGCCTGTTATCGTATTCCTGTACCGCAGCGTTCGTATAAATCATTGATATGATCCATAGCATCTTTTTCCAATGTGTACATCTTACTAAGGGTCTTAAAACTACATAGTTTTACCGGGTAAAAAACTTGTACGTATAAAATCGAACCAAAATCGTTTCTACCAAAAGTATACTGAATTTCATTCATTATACGCTTCACAGCGTATATGATACACCGTGATTATAATATTCGAGGCTCGCGTGCTCTCCGGTAAACGGTAATTATTTACAAATATAGCTGCGTGGTGGCGCCGGTGACACAGACGCGTATTCAAATTTGTCGATCGGCTATTGTACGCAACGAAATATACGTAATGTGCGCGGTGATTTCCTTCGGTGTGTACATACCTGTGTACCTGCATGTATCTACCATTGTAAGCTCATCATGCGTTTTACATATTATACGGTCACCAGCTGTGCGCGTGCGTACGTGCGTGCGTGCGTGCGTGTGTGCGTGTGTGCGTGTGTGTGTGCGTGTGTGTGTGTGTGTGTGTGTGTGTGTGTGTGTGTGTGTGTGTGTGTGTGTGTGTGTGTGACAATGCTGTGTAATAATATACGATAATATTACACATTAATAGTATTTATATATATATATATATATATATATATATGTGTGTGTGTGTATATTACACTATATGCAAAGCTCTAACGATATGCCCGACACTATGGACATATACAGAGTGTTTCAAAATGATTTGAAAAACACAATCACTTTTGTTCTAATTAATATTTTTATTATTAAAACACTGTTTTGTACTTAGATAAGTTTTATTTCTTTTCAAACAAAAATATAGAAAAAAAAAATAACAATTTACTTTACAATTTTAAAAGATATAATCAAAACGAACGTTTCCGAAACACGAGTTTTTAAAAATATTTGTTACCTATAGCCACAATAGGGGTTATTCTGCTGATTTTCTGTTTTTTTTTTTTTTTTTTTTTTGAAAATATATTAAAAATTAAATTATAAGTCATAATAAATAAACGACTCAACTTTTTTAAGGAATATTACCATAAAATTATTAAATTATTTAAAAATCAGATTTACTATAAGGTTATTTTAATTTTTTTAAACAGTATTAAACTTCAAGATGCAAAAATAATAATGATAATCTTAAATAATTATTGATCGTATTACGTGGTATTATTTAAAAAAAAAATAAAAATTTAACATATTTTAACCGAAAAATGTTATTGCATTCGTCAAATCAAGCTTTTATTTTTATGAAATCGGCTACAGACCCGCTTCTTGGAAAAATCGTAAGGTAATACTTCAAGCGATGGGAGTCAAATCAAGCCTGTGACGTAATATTATAATAATATAGATACGCCGTTCGTGGCTCTGATTTTCAGCAGTTCGATGAACTCTTCAGTATTGTTAGTGTTATTATTTATAATTAATATTATTAAAAACACCATATTCGCATTGGCACCTGCAAGACATTTATCTGAGATGAGCATAATGAAATTAATCACCAAAAAGAAAATTAAAAGAAATTTATTTCTTGCTAATTATAAAATATTTCAGAATTATATGCTATTTATTTATTAAGAGTCTTTGCAATTGTTCTATGGAAAATCTTGTTATTAACTGTTCATTAACTTTTATTTTCTTCTATTTTAACTCTTTCGCGATGTACAGTTAACATACATAAACTATTTGTCGATTTTCACCTTTTGTAGATTAACGCTATGTTATAACCCTTCGTAAAGAATTAAATGACCTTTTGACTGTACAAATTTTAGCTGGAAAAGACATAAAAATGTCTAATTCAATTATAATGCCAAACAAACATATTTTGGTATATTATCTAATAAATTAATAATGTCCATATTTTGGAAGTCTTTTTTTTTTACCATAAACTATACAAAATTTTACTTTCAGCTAATAAATTTTCAATTTTATAAAAATTATAAAAATATTAGTTCTACATTTAATGCACTTGTTCTTGTTTTTTCATTTTTATAAATAATGCTGGATGAGAGTGTTGTAGTGAATGAACAACAATAATATTTTTTTCTAATCTTTCTTTGATATATGAGTTTATAGACTGAATTATTGAATCAGGGTAACAGACAAAAACTGATACTCAATTTTGGTAGATTCACATGGACAATTGTTTCTTTGTGATTATTTTCTAATAATCCTGGTATAAGTAACAGTAATTTAAAATGTCTCTGCTATAGATTTTGTGTCAGTTAATATTAAATCAATGATTTAATTTGCATTTATTCTATTGCTTTCTAACATTCTTAACAATTCCTTTTCATATTTTCGAACTTAATAAAGTTCCTTTGATACACCTTGTAAAATACTTGTAACCAATTCAAAGATGGCGCCTTATTTTGAAATTATTTTCATAGTACATAATTGTAAATAAAAAAAATGAGGAATATAGATAAAGTTCACGTTGTCTTGAATTCGAATTTATAAGACCATAAATAGACTAAAACTGAAAGCTTTGAATTATTGAAATAAAATTGTCAGCAAATACCTTAATGCTCTTATACTTTAAGACCAGCATGTTTCGCAAACGATAACGCTTATGTTTTAAATCTCTCTATGGTATATAATAATATTAGAAAACCTTTTTTTTCTTGGTCAATTTTAAAGTATAAATCGATGCTTAAGTTAAAATATCAATGAAATGTTTATTTGAAACAAAATCAAGGTTAAAATGTTTAACCGTATATTTTAATTCTAAGGAGAGAATAGCAAATGCTTCGTCTTGCTCCCGCCCACCGGACGCCTGTGCATATTCGTGTTATAATTATTTCTCTGTTAAACCTCGAATACGCTTCGAGACCGCGTGATGGTTAATATTAAAATATAACAATGTGTCTTACGAGTATATACATTGCAGCATTGTAATCGATCTACCCAAATCGAGGGCGGAACGTGAAGCCGACTCGATTGCGCGTGAATCGCAGCAGCCCTCGTGATTCGGTCATGTATAGAGAGGTAGAGAGATTTATCGTGTGCGTTGTACACCCGTGATTTGTGTATGCACGTATTTGAATATATAAATGCGTATATACGAGAAGAAACCGCGTGTGCGATTTCGGTGTCGTTTCGTAGACTTTTTTTTTCTGCCGCTCCAGGAAAACGATAAATTTTGCGCCGGAGACATCGCGCCTCGAAAACGTTAAGCTTGAGAAGTGCACCGTTATTTTATCTAGTAAACCGCTTACGAGAAAAGATGAGAAGAAAAAAAAACAAAATTATGCCTCACACTTTTCGAAATAACAGCTAGCTATTATAATATATTATTATACGAATTTGTGGTGGTGATGAGCGGGAAAAGGATGGAGGGGTATGTTAATAATAAAAAAATGAAAAAAAAAATGAAAAAGAACGAGAATGTATTATAGGAGCGAAAAAATAAATTACAAAGTCACTTTGTTTTATTAGATAAAACGAGTTTTGTGCCGAATTAAAACGATTACAATAATCGAGTCCCGGGCGCGCACGGAAAAACGCTGTACAGCAAAAGGCGCTAGCGCGACTAGAATTCGGTGTACTAAGTATGTAAATAATTATGCAAATCGCTGAAACGACAGTTATTAGGTGTCGTTTGTTTAATGACACATCAGAATAATAACGGTACGTTTGTCACGGTCTTAAAATCAACACGAATTCGTGTGTCATACGTACACCACGATACGACGCGTACACGAAGTTATAATGTCGTACTGGCGACACCATCCTTTATCGTCTTCATTCGATATTATTCTCATCATTATCTCGAATCCAGTTCATTGATTAGTAGTTGTACTCAAGGGCGTCCATCGTCAATAATCTAAGGGGAGTGACACTTGTGACCGGTGTTTCTCTTCCTCTCTGCGATCGTTAACGAAGGTTTATGAGTATCAATGATTCCAAAAATTCGTTCTCCTATGGTCAAGTTTTGTACATGAGAGATGAGATTAGATAAGACAATAAATGTAATATATATATATTTAATATAAATTAATAATTATAATATTTTATATATATATATATATATAATAGACAAGGAAAAATCAAGGTGGACATGAACACCCTTGGTTGTAACTATATCCACACTACGTCACAATAAAATTCTATAAATTATAATGATAACAAATTATAACTATTATTAGATTTATAATCAATCATTAAGTTCAAGTTGACGCGGACCCGTGCGGCAGCCGTTACCGAAACGGCAGTCGCCGACCGTGTCCTTATCTCTCATCAACCACTACTCCGCGGCACGCAACGTCGCAGCGACACCCCGTCCTCCCATCCGACACCGGTCAGAAGACGCGAGCGGTCGCTACGACGTCCGACAGGTACCACCACGTAACCGGGCTGTTTTTCCGAGATCGTGTACAGAGACACAACTCACGTTCTCGACTCACATAATTACCGTTTTCTGCCATTGTGACCATCACAACATATTACTGATACTTTTTGTGGTGTACGTCATTATTAATATTATTTCATTGTTTCTTTTTATGTGTCTACATAAATATACATTTTGTGTTACCACAAGCCGAAGTTGTTTTTTTTTTTATTCAACTTTTACTCATCGCACCGCGACCGTGCACACACACACAACATCACCTGTGTGCCGCGTCAAAGTGATCGAAAGTTAATATTGTATCGTGTGACTTATAAGCGGATTTTTAAAATTCTGCTGGGAATTACTTAATAAACATGGCACATCACGAAAATTGTAGACGATGCACATCTGACTAATTAAATAATTGAAATTGCATTTGCATCAATATTAGGGATAATTAATTCCACTCGAAAACATAACCCGGGCTATCATCGAATTTAACAACAATAATAATTATAAAAGGTACCACATAGACAAAAAATCGGTTTCTGTAAGAATAATATGTTGTACGATTAACAAAAACAGCGGGCTGGTTGAAAAAAATGAGTATTTATAGTTTAACATATAAATCCAACAATTGTATCTGCATGTTAGCAATATATCATAAACAAATATATTAACATAGAAGCAGTATCGATATTTATGATAAGTTCTGTTTTCGTTGGAACATGGTTATAATAACATTAATAATGTTTTGTTTTCGTTGTCTTGGGACTATAATATACTAAAATGAATTAGATTTATAATTTTAATAATAATAATAATCACTACAATCAACTAAAATTTTACTAATATTAATAATATGCAATATATTGAATATTATTATGTAATAAGAATCTTTACTATAGTTGCATGCAGATACAAAATTACCTCTATAAAAGTAAAGGTGAACTTCTAGATATTTTATTTTATTTCGAATTTCATATTATAATGTAAGGAATTACTGTTTTCATTTCGCATTCATCTGTTTACGTTAAATTTAAAACAATTATTTACTAACTTTCATACTCATTATATTAATATATATATATATATATATATATATACGCATATTTATACTTACAGTGACATATTTTTGGGGGAGTTTACGTGGTGTTAACCCCAATCTGAAGAAAAAAAGTTCAACAATCATACAGACTTGCTACAGAGGTACAGAGAGAGAAAACATAAATTGTTATCATTTGGTTGTAAATAACTCTTAATTTGTATTTATAATAATAATAGAAAAATATAATTATTAATTCATACCTTATATGTATTTTTTATAATATTATAAAATCACTATTTTTTTTAAAAAAAATGTTAAACATCTTCTATAAATATATATACAAATAATTATAAATCCATATTTTAATAAAACATTATGCACATACTTATTTATTGCAGCAAAATTTTGAACAAGTTATGCTAGGCGAAACCTATTATTGTAATATAATATTTTACATGATTATTATTTCGCGTGTCATCTAATGTGTTGATGTAATTTTTCGTAATCAACGGTATGGTAAGGAAAACCCCAATTGCAACCCTATAAGCATAATAAAACAATCAATATTTATAAACTCATTTATATTTACTTATTTACTTATCGTAAGATAAGTATACTCAAAATATATGTAAGAAAATATATGAGAATATATATGATATATAATATCATTTATCTGATATACTCAGATAAATTGTAGACAAACATTTTTATTAGTATTTTACATGCCCACACAATTTATATCGTCAATGAAATGCAGTTTTGTATAATAATTTGGACAAGTAAAATATCACTATTTTTATCGATTCATAAACGTGTACGAATTATCCTAAAGACTAAAAAAAAAAAAAAATTAATATGTTTTACAAGCTATTTTTCCATGATGATTTTAAATCAAGAACTTACATAAAGTTATTTAATATTATTGAATTATCGATTCGTTTTTTAAGCTTTTCAGTTTGCTATTTAAATAGTATAAAATATACAATCTAATTAAAGTTGAAACATAATAAACAAATTGGTTTTGAAGTTAAATAATTATTAAAGATTCTTTAACTGCGAGAACCGATACTTTGCACTCCAGTTGTAGCTGTTGTTCATAATTTTCATAGTTCACTGACAAAGATCAAGAATAGATCTCGACACTAATGTCTTTTGATACACACCAATCGATATATTGATGATGAAGGGGGAGTTGTGTAGAATTGTGATGGAGTCTTGGCATGAGATTAATGGCCTCGAATTGTAGAATTATTTGTAATACGTCTTTTTCTAAATAATTGACTTTTACAATATCAAGATGTATTGATATATAGAATAAATATAGTTAGTAACAACCACGGACTAAATTTGATTACTGTGTTACTCAAAAAATATTAATTATTAGCGTATAGTTATGAAAAAGAAATACTTAGTCGAACATAAATAATACTATCAAATAATATGGTTATTTGAATCGACGTTATTACGGTGTTTTCGGTTTTCTATGAATAACATATTACGGATCCATTCATAATTTTCGTATTCTATTTTTGTTTCTTCTCAATACACATGAAACGCTACGATATAAATTATTTACATTCATTACGAATCTTTCTACTGAAAGTTTACAATTACTGTATTTTGATTTTATTAAAGCAAAATTAATAACAAAAGAAATATTCATAAGAAAAACTAAACTAAAAAATATAAGAAATAAGAGATAAGGAGACAGAGAGAAAGATAATAATAATATATTACATTCAGCATAATGTATTTTATGCATAAATATTGTAGGATAAAATACACATAAGTGTAATTTGATAAAGTATATATTTACAATTACAATCGCATTACCCTAGTGGACAAACATTTTCTTATTTTTAATTACTATTGAGCATATAATACAAAATGCGAAGTAATCTGTCAACGTATAAGATTGAATCTATATATTTTCACTGATTAAATGCATAATTGCATTGCCTTAACGAATCTCATAAGTTAAAATTCAAGACAATAAAGATGAGGTCTCTAATTTTGTTAACCATATATGTTGTGGTGTTGTACGACTATCGGTAGAACACATAAGCGCTAAAATGAGATAAGTAAAAATTAATTATATCATACGAAAGCACCAAAATTTCTTTTTTTTATTTGACATTTTTCTCCGTGTACCGAAGTATTTAATGCTTTTACAGATTTAATGACTATCGCACCTGAAAATCAAACAATTAAAAAATTTACTGATTATATTTAAGAAACATATATTGATACTAGTTTATTTCCTTCTAAAATGATGGCTAAAATTCAAGATGTTGAGTTTATACGGACTCTATATTCAGTTGAATCATATCATTGACATTTAAAAGATCAATTTTATGTGGCTCAATTCCGTTTATAGAATAATTGATAAAATTATTAAAATTACAAAACGAAAAATATTTATTTACGAACTTTTTTCTTAATAAAAGCATGAAGAATATCTCACGAAAAAATCATTACACAATGGAAGTAATAGATTAAGTACCATGAAGAAATAAGTAATTTAGAATATGTGAAAAAAGTTTGATTATATTTTATCGTTTATTGACAATTTTAAATATTTTCTATGTACTTATATAATATATATATATATATACATATATATTTATTATTTTATACATATATTATATAAAATAATAAAATATTAGTTTTGGTTCAAGTATCATAATCTTTTTTTTTAAACTTTGGTGTTTATGTTATAAAGACTAGTTATAATTATATAGATCAAAACCATTTGAAGACTTAAATGATATTATTTGAATATGTTGACTACATGGTACATGATGAGTTTATATTGAGAATTGTTAAGTGTTATCATTTAGGATTATATTATAGTTTTCTTGTGTCTGGGAAAATTTGTGACTTAATGCAAAAATAAAAAATAAATGACCGTAAAAAGCATCAGAAATAGTTATGAAAAAAAATATAAAAAAGCGAACCTTATATGAAATTTAAAATAATTCATCATCAATTATTGGGATTTGATTATAATTTCAGTGATATTACAAATCATTCAAAAATTATGTTCCACGTATTTAATACCATTATATTAAGATATTAATTAATTTGATTTACGATGTTTGAATAATATTGTATTATACTACGAAATAACCGTCAATAGTTTCAATACCATGAACTAATGATTTAAATTGATTTTATGATTTTATGACATTAACTAATAAATAGATGTAACAACACTATTCAAATCATACCACAAAACGGGGAATTTAATATGAATACAAACATCACAGTTTGTCAATATTGTTAGCTATATAATATGATTTAATTCAAATTAAACTCGACGATTCTTAAATCAAATTAATACAACTATTTTGTTGAAAAATAGATGATCGTGAGCGTCATATGAGCACTGTTGTTTTTCTACAATAACTGTTATTATTACACATTTAATTTTCCTTAAAAGATACTGATAAATGAGTAAAATATATTATTTATAAACTAATATATATATTATGGGATAGACAATTGAGTTATACGTAGTGAACAAAGAAAAGAAAAACTTCATAAAAGAAAATCAAGTTATCGAGGAAGTTAGACGTTAGTGAATATACTTTAGATGTTGAAATCGTTATATTGGTTTATCAAGGACTTTTTTTCATTATTAAAAGCTTTTGATTTTGTTATTATAATTGCTCAATAACTACGATAGAGGCTAAACAACAGAAATAATTAAATTTAATATTTCATGGGTCGTATATAACTTGTGTTTTATTCTGGATTCTTATTTTAATAAACAATAATTATAAATATAGAATAATATATATTGTCCAAAAACTAATTTCAGTGAAAACAGTTGAAATGGAACGTTGGGAATATTGAAAAAAAAAATAATAATACTTTACGCCAAAGGTTTAACTAAATATACACTATACAATAATGCACTATAAATCCCACATTTTTGAAAATAATAAATACTATTGCGAGGATTGTCTAAGGATTATATCTCGATAAGAGTGGGATAACATCAAATGGGAAACTATCAAAATAAAACAGGAAAATTAAAATTATACTTATATAAGTTTTCTGTTGTTAACTTATTATGAGAGGGCGTTCAGACAAACCATAATTAAAATGTACCATGAGCCAGATGGTTAAAGTTTTTATACACCAAAGGTTGTTATGAAGGCCTACAGCAAGCCTACTTACAATTTTAATATGAAAATATATTATTATACATCATAATACTTGTTTGATATCTGTACCGTTATGTACATGCAAAGTTTTTATGAAAAAATGTACGGCGATACGAGCATAAAACTTATTTTAGTTACTTACACTTAACTTTAAGCGCAATTAAATTAATTTTCCGAAACATGATAATGTCCTAGTTATATCCAGTTAAATCAAACGTATCGGCATGACAAGAAGTTGTTTTTTTTTATTGCGAGAATGTTTATATAATGATTTAATGCTGCAAAATCATTAACAACATTGATGTTGAAAATTTTAATCAAAAATTAAAGTTAAAACTGATCGGTTTTTTTCTAGACTGATCAAATAATAAAATTTATCATTTCAGTTGGTACATATACAATATAATATGTCCAAGTTTATAAATCTTTAGCTGTAGAAAAAAATGAGTGACTAGCGCTAACAACTACCAAGTTATAACTAAGGATGAAGCTGAAATAGATAGTAAAGGATAGAAAACAATTTAAGTAGCCTGTCTGTTCATTACAGTAAAACTCAAATAAATTTACTTAAATATAAAACGTCAGTAGACCAATGAAGGAATACATTTGAAAAAGAAAATACTTTTATGAAAATATAACACTAATAAAATTAATCCAAAAGCCTTTCCTGAAGGTAAAATATATTTTGATAATTATTTAAACCAATAAAGTATAATCCTGATTTAACGACTTGGTGTGTGTTTATTCTCTTTTATTTTCATATTCTTCTTCGGCTTTTCGTATGAACTTTTTAATTAGTCAGTAGCCTGATATGATTTGTTTCACATAGGTTTGTACCACCAAAGAATTTTCTTGATTTATCTTAAATTATTTCTTATTATATATCATTGGGTAAGTTAAATACATTTTTTTTGTTTTTAATCGTTGAGTATGCCACACTAATAACACAATATTTTTAAAAAAGTATCAGTTAATTTAATGCATTAAGAATTTAGTTATGCAAAATTTATGATTTGTTTCAAAATCTTCTCCAAAGTATTAATTATTATTTTGATAAATGCTTCAAAATATACTTGTAAAATAATAATACAATTTAAATCCACTATCCAAGTGTAAATACCAATAAATACAAATAAATTACAACAAATATTATTTACGTAACTATGCGTGAAGTAAATATAACCAAACGGTTTTATTTCTATTAAAAAATAATAGTTTAATAAATACGAGTAGCCGAAATGGATTTTCTTTCTATAGTAAAGGAACAACACGTTAAAAATTATATTTTATCGAGGTTTAATAATTTTCTCTTCTGCGATCCAAACTTCGGTAAATAAATAATTTTTAACATATGAATGAAAATGAAAATAAGACAAATTTAAGTTTTTACAAATTTTTCAAAAAGAAGTTCAACTACCAAAATGTATTTTTGGAGCAGAAAAAATTATAATTTATTGTATAGATTTTTAGTTGAAAAAAATGTTTGACGTATTGTTATTATTAACATTATTCTTATTATAACTAAAATGTTTATTATTATTTATTAGATCATCTTGTTTTATTAAAAATAACTAAAAATGATACAAAAACTAAAAACAGAATCACTAATAACACGTGCCGCCGTGATATATATAGTCATTAATCCGAGACATATTAACCATCGCTGGTCTCATTATATGTATTATTATATTAACTTTAACACAGGTATAATAAACAACATGTCTGTAATATCTTTATGATACAGTTTTACTTTTGAAATAATTATAGCAAATGCACTGACCAAGGTCCATATAAATATATAATTTTCTATACATTTTTTTCCATTTTTATCCCTTTTAACCCTTTTGACCCCTGTAGGTGTTGAATTTTTAAAAATCCTTTCTTAATGGGTGTCTTCATTACAAAACAAAAGTGTAAAAAATTTTATATAATATTTTTTAGTCTTTACCCATTTTACTCTTTTCTAGCTGAATATCCCATCTTTGCCTATGTGTAGTTTTTTATGTTACGTATTATTTTTTTGTTTATCAGTTTTTTTATTAAATTTTGTTTTTAGATGTTTTTTCCTTGGGTTGTCCATGTATTATAACAACCAGAAATTATTGAACTTTTGAATACAAATTGTAAATAAAATTCTTATCGGAGAAATGTTGAAATAAAATGTAGCCTATTAAATTATAACTTACTCTATATTATAAGGCCATAATGTGATATATGGTCGTGGTCGTACTTGACGTATTAAAAATGTAAGTAGCTTCAGCGGAAAAGTCTCGGATTCAAAAAAATTCTGCCAAATATAATGTTTAAGTCCTATTATAACCATCTATTTGAAAATATGTTCAAAAAATTACATTTCCAATTTTAAACACCTTTTAACCCTTTTAGGGGTTTAATTTTGGGAAATACATTATTAAGGAGTCAGTATATTATGAAATAAAACCACTACACTCATAGCTTCAGCGGATCCGGCTATGTGATTGTTATAATTTTTACCCTTTTTAATTTTAAAATTTGAAAAATCTTTTCTTAGTGGGTGTTTACAACACGAAACAAAATTATTGTCCAAATCACATACTCATAGCTTCAGCAGTTCGCTGAGGCTAGGCGATGATGAATCACCCAGGACAAGTAATTTTTTATATTCAGAAGATTATTTCGTTATTATATTTTTTATTTACATTCGTATGGACATACATATTACATTTATACATAGTCTCTGTATCAAACATGGTTACGCATATATGATATGTAGACACGACGATTTGAAAAATCTGTCCAGTGACGTACCTCTTCACGGACCCGAACTCGCGAGAAAAGAAATTGTAGATTTACGTGATTTACGTTTCTTCACGTGTGTGAAGTGTGCTATATTATAGTTATGCATTAAAATACCGCGTTGTAAACACTTGAGATTTCGAGTGCGTGAAAGCTCTACGAAATCATGTCAACTTTAATGCCCCATACCCACGGTTCGCCAACTTGAAAGTTGAACTTATAGTATAAAAAACAAAACAACAGAACAGAAACGTGTGTACCAGCTAATATTACAAGTGTATTGTTTCGTACTCGTATGCCGTACACGTACTTTTTACTAGTACATTTTAGTGGGTTGTGTTTTCAATTGAATTCGTACACAGTGTAATAATAATAATAATAATAATAATAATAATAATAATAATAATAATAACATATGAATATATAATATAAAAATAACCAACAGTCATTTATCTGACCATGGTTATCTGTTTGACAATAAAAAATACGTGCACCAAACGACGATACCGATCTATGTGATCAGAGTTTCGATCTGTGACAGTATAATGTAATATATTATTTTCTAATTACTGCGCGTTTGCTTGCGTGCGCGATAGAGCATGTACATACAGCGTATGTGGGCGCATTTGATGGCGAAAAATGTGTCGAACACAATAAGTATGTATACCCACTGGAGTTCATTAAGTTAAAAGTGCCGTGACATGTTGATTTGTAAAAGAAATGTGAAAAAGTAACGGATATTTGTGGTGATTCGATCTGAAATAAAATATTCAATAATATCGCATGTTTTATCGTACAGTATTATATAATTTATAAGTTACGCTAAAACGCAGTACATGATGACTTTTTTTACTGTGCGCATACATGTTAATAACAAAAATAGTTTATTGTTAGAATTACAATGCAAAACTAATAAAAAAAAAAAATAATTAAATGTTTTTTTTACTTTTATCTGAGATAAGAACTTTTTGCTGAATCGCTGAACAGTGAAAGTACTAATATGTTATCCAGTTTATATTAATTTTACAGTAGAGGAAGAAGAAAATAAAATTAATGCAATAAAAATATTAGTTAATATGGGTATAAAAAAAAAAAATAAAATAAAATAAAATAAAATATTGCACAGACGGTTGATACCGTATATACTTTAATGTTTTTAAAACGTCCGTACAGTTGAGATACAAATTGATAAAAATATAACTGATATTCAGGGATATTTAAATCATTGATATTATAAATATGACAGCTTTTATAGTATTGATATATAAGTCGTGAATCTCCAATTTCAATATTGAATTACATACTTTATTGGCAATTCGAGAGTTGTTATTCGAATTATTCCTGTTACTGCCCGTTGTGCGTATACTTACCATGTTAATCGTAATTATTTAAATGATGGAACAATGGAATTTCAATATAACAATATATTAATATTGCATCTCTAACGTCATGTACACCAATGTGTTATATAAAAACGTGTATTGCGGTATATACATTTTGATTTACGGTCCCCATTCCGATCGAAAACATCAAAAGGATAAGTACGGATCCTGATTGATGAACAACGTAATTGCTCCTGATTATTAAAGATCAATTGTCATTACAATCGATCTTGCTTATAACAATAATTCAAAAGGATAAAATTGGACGATAGATAGAGCTTTTACGTTGATAATTAAAAACTTTCGAATAAAACCATAATGCCCGTTTGGATTTCACAGATTCCATAAAAAAATTGAAGCAAACCCATCATGGTTAAGTTACGCAAGTACCATAACATAAAATACCATTAAACAATACAATTTAATAGTTATGCCTGAGCATTGATTTCAAATTATACGGATATTAGAAAACTTTAAATAGTTATTGTTTCTATTATTGAAAACATGTTCTTATCAAATTGAATTCGAACGATTATAGCAACGTCTGGTGGGCTCTACCAATTAATTGTGCAAAATCTGCCTCGTCGAATACACACACATACATGCAGTGTTATGATTCGCATACTCGGTGTTACTACGGTTCATGTTCGTTTACACAATATACGCAACCCAAGTGCATTCCTCGTGTTGATCGTGACCTTAAATCATCAAAATATAGTCAGCGGAGGAATCTTCGGAATGTCCGTCTCCCTCGTTTATGTGCACACGACACGGTGCATTACACTTTTATGTGTTGAATTCTCCCAGAGCAAGTTAAATGAAAAATAGCGACAATCGGTTGTGGAACGGGTCTAGGTCGTGGGAGGTCGGTTCGCGAATCTGTATATTGCGAGCACATTTATGGTGAAAAAATACGGTTAGTCGTAATAATAATAAAAACTATCCAAATTATTCGAAAATCAACCGAAAAAATCAGTATATGATTTAAACTTACGGTAAACTTTAAAATTTTTTTTTTGTTCGTTTCTACATAATTTTATCTCATTTCAAAATGTCTATTTGACATTTTTTTACTTTTTTCAGACTCTGCGAAAAGTTTAATCAATGTTTGAAACTAAATAAAATAATTTCGACATTTACAGTGAAAAGATGAACTTTTTTTTAATGTATTTCGTGCCCGGTTCTTTTATTGTTACTGTTCAATCTTCTTACGAATTGATGACCGTATAAATAATCATAATTTCGATGCGAAAACATGTCCGGATACGTAAGTAATCGGATAAGATCGAGTGGACGATGTGCACATCCCTGGGTAAGCCCGACACCACGGGTCAGGTTTGTCCAGGGATGGCGAAACCCAGTGATTTAAATATAAATTTAATAATATTTACTCGAAAAAATCAAATAAAAACAATAGTTGAAAATGATTCAATGTTATATTATTTTTCAAATATTACGTGTGAGAACGTATTGGTGAATTTTACTGCACAGTTAAACAGCCGATTTCGATAAATTATTTCACAATCGCACAATCACGATTAGATAAACATTTTTTCTTGCAGACATCTCAAAGGTTCGTGGTTCCGGATAATTTTATCGCAAACCGTCGGGATCACAACAACAACGTTCTCCACTCGGAGAATAACGAACAGTGGTGTAGGAAGACTCGCGCCCTTGGCAAACTCGGAAGAAAACGCTTTTCATACAATTAAGATTTGATGTCACGATATTTTTTTTAACCTTTAATTTTACTAATATTTTTAAGTTTAGAATTTATACTTGTAAATTATTACGGTGTTAATTTTATAAACTTTGAAAATTCGCAATGACCAGCAGATCCATCGATAATTTCTTTACATGAAATGTTTTATTTAAATGTCCTTACGCATAATCTCGTCGTTAAACGCACACGCAGTGCGTACGAACAGACAACGTCTACTACGTATATTTCGAAGGGTGCAATGAAAAAATGTCGAACGGATAAAAACGCTACTCTCGCACGGTTCGGGCTCCCCTTCGCGATTCGCGGCCCTGGCGCGCGGGCACCATCCACAGCCACGCCACTGGGGTAACGAAAACGAACGACGCGTACCAGTAGAGCGCCCCGACGGTGGCCGCGGACGAGTTCGCGACGCGACAAAACCGTCGCGGGGCAAGAGAGACCGGCGAATCTCACGCACGGGCGCGCACGGCTCGTACGTCGCGCGGACGAACGCACAACACGCGGACGGCGCACGCACGCACGCGGTGCACACACGCAACTCTAGTCGCGGCGCATGCGGCGGCGGCGGCGGCGGCGGCGGCGGCGGCGTCGGCGGCGGCAGACGAGCGCGCGACCCTTGGCTGCGTGTGCTCCTCGGCGCGGTCAGTCGCCGCTATCGCACGCCGGACGTGCCCGTCGAACGCGCCCGGTGGTCCCTCTCCGTTCGTCCGCGAGACCCCGCGAACAGTGCGCGCGTAAACCGGCCGACGTCGCACACGTGAAACCGTTTTCGCGCGCCAATTCCAACGCGCACCGGCCGCGACACGTCCCGTGCACAATATTCCGACCGACGTACGTATCCATCCGTCGCACCGACCGATCGTTACCGCTGCGGGTATACCGGCCGTAAGTTCGACGCCCCCTCCTCCTCCGCCAGTGCGGTACAGTGAACGGCGGATTCTGTTTTCGGATTATTTGTTTTCGTTTTTTTTTTTTTTGAAAATCTTGACGAACCCCTCGCCGGGTTCCGAATACGTGCCGCTAATCCGTTCGTATACCGCGTTGGTTGTTATCGTTTTTCGTCTCTCTCTCTCTCTCTCTCCGACCGCGCGTGTTCGACGCGATTTCACGTTTTACCAACAAGCCGACGGACCCGACCGCGAATCGCAATACAAAGCGTTTACCGTATTGTTATAATCATATCACGTGCGTCGCTCGACCGATACGGATAAGAGTGCCGAGTGTTGTACGACTACGACGCGCGTGTCGTTCGCCCGAAACAAGATGTAACGTCGTGCAAGTGTCATCGCGTTTTGTCCACGTTACTCCGCGGCACTTGTTTTTCGAACGGGGTTTTCAAACCTGCCGATCCGTAATAAATCTGACAGGTAGGTCAATTTTTTCTTCAGGGGTTTTCTCCCCTCGACCCTCGCCGTTCACGTCGGTGCGCGTGTACGTGATAAATATAAGTGTTTTAAATTTAATTCAATCGTCCCTGCCCCTTCTCCCTCTTCTCTGGACGTGCGTGCGCGCGAACTCGTGTTGTAGAACACGTAAACCGATGTTATTGCTATCGGATTTTAATTTTTTTTTTTTCCCGTCACTCACATACCTATTCGGAAATTGTACTGGACTCGTGTCGCGGGCGCGGTGACGGTAAAACGAGAAAAAAAAATAATTAAATTAAACACAAGAACACTGCAGCGCGCATTTGCCACGCATCGGCGTACAACGTTGACGACCGCAATCGTTTTCCTATTACGGAATATCGTAACGATATATTTCGTTGTTTACGGTCGAAAAATAATGTCTTTTCATCTCGGATGCGCGTGTGTGTCCGACTTGTAGAACGTGTACGTACAATGTTATTGTTATGGTGTGCGAGACGATCGTAAAGTGTAATAATGCGGTTTAACGTCGACGGCTGGTGCGCGCGCACAGCGGTATATTTCGGCCGCGAAACAGGAAAAAATATTCGTGTTGTTTTAATTGCCGTGTCAAAGGGTTGTAAAGTTGATTTTCGTAACAAACACCGTTAATGACAAGTGAATTTATTCGGGAAAATACGCGAAAAGTACACTGAAAAATTGTTACGTATGTACTTACATACGCCTACGCACACACGCTCCTGCACACGTCACACATGCGTAAAATAATATTTAATATTGCGCGTGTGTAAGTTACGCATTATTCATATATATATGTATATATGGTACCTAGTTTTATTTTTCAAGTTCAATAATGATTTATATTTACACTGTACACGGTGTGCAGTTCTCGTCATCAATGAGAAACGAAAACAATATTTGCGAAACAAATTGTAAGTGATTGCAGAAAACATTTCCCGACAGCAAAAAAAATAAAAAATAAATAAAAGATACTTTTGAAGAAATTTGTAACTTAATATAATATAAAGGATTTCTTTGACTCAATAAAATGAAAATTTAATTTTCAAAATAATTTTGCAAGTATGTAATTTGATTTATTTCAAACCGTACTTGCGCACGACGAAATCAATCGTTTACCTGAAAATAGGTATCTCGTTTGCGCACAACGACACATTCACACACATGACACGTTTATACATATATCGCCACAGACTGCAGTACAAATTGTCAAATATATTACCTTAATATTGTCTTATAATTGACTGTGTAGACAGTAGATAATATAAATTTAGATTTTCGTCACAGGTAGCCAAAATATATGTACGCGATCGAGTTGTGTATTTTTGCGCAAACAAGTTGTAAAAAAGTTAAATTTGCGCAAACGAGTTGTAGTTATCCGACGAGTATAAATAATAATGAAAAAAAATTACCATTTAACCAGTTTTTTAGCTTTTACTAATTTTTGAGCTAAAAATTGCAATTTTGTCGGTTATAAATTTCATACTAATGACAAAAACGACATTTTTAAATTTTATTTTCGTTGTTAAGCTAAAAATGGAAAAATGTAAAAATATTTGAATATCAGTTATTTATTTTTAACAACCATTTTAATATTCACGTTGCATGATTAACAGATTCGAAATCGAAATAAACCGAATATGATTCAAGTACATGATATTAGATATTGTTCGATGTAAAAATGTCAATGATTATAGTATTGTTGTTTCGTCGTGAAGTGTTTTACGGAATGAATGACTTTTTCGATTTGAAAAGTTAAAATGTGAAAGCTACAGTAAATCCAAAATAATAGTGACTATGTTGACATTTTTATTTGTACGTCCGTGAGATGTGAATGCTTTTTAAATTATTATTACTTTCAAGATGATTATTCTGTTCAAGCGCAGGCTGAAATCAATGATTAATAATATTCGACAACAGTATTTATAATTGTTTTATTTTACGTATTTATGTAATTTGGTAGTGTAACGTCATCATTATTTGTTCGTACGATTTTTGCTGCAGCAACAGCGTCCGAATGATAAAATAATACATCCGATTAACAGCGGTTCGATTTAATATTGTATTACTTTATCGTTGTAAATAATTTATGATCATTCGGATTGTCTTTGATACACATTATTATTAAATGATAAACATTATTATTGAATTTATAAGCCCCACCTGATTATGCTGTAAGACTTTATTAAAAAAAAAAATGAATTAATTAATAAAAGTTAATTAATATTAATTAATATTTAGTATATTTATAAAAAATACTGCGTATCATATGGATGACAATTATGTGTACTTCTGAAAATATCGATGGCGTAGCACACAAATGTGATAAGTGACATTTTTTTGAAAAATGAGTTAAGTGCATATTCAATTTAATTATAAATATCTGCACGTTATGCACAAACAAAATTATAAAATTATTCAACTAATTGTTGTTCTTTATTGAAATTAGAAGAATAATGTTATGTGTTTAGTGTTAAGTATTACTTTTTACGTGTACAAAATGTGTTAAGAACAATGTTTTTTTTAAAATTTTTTTTTTTAGAATATAAATGTGGTAATTGCAGGGCTTTTAATTCTCAATACTCATTACGTGTTAAGGAAAATATAACAAAAAGTTTATTACAGTTCGTTACATTTTGAATTGTTATAACAGCTCAAATTTAAAAATCGTTCTCCTGAACTATTACGAAAATGTCACTTATCACACTTGTGTGCTACGCCATCGATAAACCGTACAATTTAATGTAATAAAATATTTGAAAACCATGGATATTTTTAAAATATTGATTGCTGTAATATTATAATCGAGCAACATAAATTAGTACGCGCGCATATTATTATTATACAAACATAATTCCATGGAAATAAAAAGTGTAATACTAGATCGATAGTTTGCGACAAACAATACACGAATAATAATATATATATAAATATGTTAAATAATTGTTTTGAAATTTAAAAAAAAATAATGAAAATGGATAGTAAATGCTTTTGAAAAAAACATGTATTACACACCTTCCTCCATATACATAATTCACATAACTGTAATTTTCGGTTTTTTTGATATACGAACCATATTTATTAGTACATTTGTTATTGTTAATATTCATTTTAATAAATATAAAACACGTACAACAGTTCAATATTATACAAGTTTACATGAAAAATTAAAAATTTTATATTCAGTTGTACAACATATCGTATAATTTTCATAATATTACTCGTATTTTTATTACATTGAAGCATGACTAGTAGTCAAAACCTGGTTGTAAAAATGTTCTACTTATAGTATTTCGATTTTGAATAAAATATTAAAAATGTTATATTTACGAGTATATAGGTTTTTGAATAATAATAACGTTTCGTTGAATAATCATATAATACGTGTGCACGTGTTTTAAAATAATTTTAACTTATTTTTTATATTTTTTAAACTATTATTCGTTAAGCCATATAGATGCACAATGAGTCAACCGATCGAAACTTTAAAACTCTGTTATTTTGTTCTAAAATTACGTCAAAATTATAAGCTTTTCGTTGATTTCTATATTAGCTACTTTTCTTTATTTAATCAAAATCGAGAAAATATAAATATTTATTTTTTTACAGAATTTATAATTGGTAAATTGAATTATTTTTATTACTACTATTCTTCTATTGATATTTTCTTATATCATACTTCAGCAACAAGAACCATTATTTACAGTGTCACATCCAGTGTTGGGAATAGATAATGCAAAATTCATCTAGATAAAGATAATAGATAAAAAAAATTAAAATATCTAGATAAAAAAGAGATATTTTCAAAACACTTTATTTTTTGATCAATATTTCATATTTGTAATAATATCTATAAAGACTCAATTATAATGATTATTATCAATAGGTACCTAGGTGTTTAATTTTTATTGTAGTAATGTTGTGTACCTTTAAGCAGTATTTATATATAATGTACAATATTTAATGATAGTTAATCACTAAAATGATATACAAAAAAAAAAAAAAAACAATGAAAATTGCTCTGTACGTATCAAGATGGATAGTGAATACGAGTACATAAGAAATTATTTTAAGTTAATAATATTGTTTTGCATATAATCTTAATTTGATGATTTTCATTATTCTATAAGTAGTTACGATTTTACGGGTTCCAAGAGTGAAATATTAACTATTCAGCGTAAGAGTTACATGTGTTTACTAAAATCAAATACCTACTATATTTGGAACTTCCAAGGAAAAATAAGAAATTAAGTTTAAAAATACCAAAAATATTTTCTCGACATGAAAATACAAATAACATGTCATACCAAGAAATAATAATTACTTATTAATAACACTTGAATTATGATTATAAATACAAAATCAATATATATATAAAAGAAAGTCAGGTTAGTTATAGAATTTATAATTCAAGAACGGCTGGACCGATTTTTATGATCTCTGATTTATTGGATTCGTCTCCGTATAAGAATAAAAATAACCCTAATTTTGGCAAGAATACAGATAATTATCTAGATTAAATTATCTAGATAAGTAAAAATGTTATCTTAGATAAGTAATTAGATAACTTAGCGTTATTTATCTAGATAAGATAAAATATGACAAAAAATCTATCTAGATAAGTCCCAACGTTGGTCTTAACTACTATTTACAGTTATTAAGAAAGGTATTAACATTATGCTATATTTTGTTTTACAATTCAATAATATTTCGTTAATGAAATTAATTAATTTTAAAATGCTTAAGATTTTCTTATATTGATCCGGGTCCAATCATAGAGTTGTGTCAAGAGTTTCGGTCATGTCAAGGTTTATTTGTTCCTATTCGTTGACATTCCGTTATAATATATTTGACATTGAAAATGTATATTATAATGAGCTAAATATTCTTATTAGTTTAATTGTATTATAAAATATTATACTCTACATCAACGGGTTATATTATTGTTTTTGACTGAAAGTAAAAAATAAATAAATAAAAAAAACTCCACATAACACGAAATAAAACTGTTCGCTGCTCACTAGAATATCACCGTTGTTGTTGCGTAGCAGTAAGACATGACGAATTACAATTTTATCTATTTATTTGACGGCAACTGGGGACATTTGCCTGCCGCGTTACCGAAAACCCTACATATAACAATCGACCGAGAATACGCGGGATATTGTTTCCGAATAATAATTGTGTTCTTCGTGGTTTAAGGGTCGCGTGCCCGGAGCTCGCGATATTTGAACATCTGTAAGTACGCACTGTTCGCGAAAACCGAATCGGTGAGGCCCCGAACAACGAACGTGTGTGACGCGCGCGCGCGCGAAGACGGTTACGATCTTACAGCCAGTGCCAGTCAGGTTTCGAGGGACCAGTGTGGGGGAGTGTATCAGAACTTCGAGGATGTGATTTGTATCGCGAGCGTTTCAGATTAAGCGGAAAACATACGACGCATGTCGTAATAGTACGAATCTGTAAATCATTCAAATGCTTTCAAATGCTATGCCTCATCATTGGCTAATCGATCAACATCTGCCCCATATCGATCGATATATCCGCAATTTCGAGGGAACGAATTCATTATCATGTGCGTACGAATGTGATAAGAAAGGACTTATCAAGGATCGCATTTTTAAGCGTCGATGTAAGTTTCGGTTAGATGCACTAATTTTTTCAACCCTTGGTTTCCTAGGAAATATTTACTTTTCTTTAGTATGTTGATTTAAACTACAATTATCAATCGAGATGTAAGTAGATTAATAATCAACATTAAATAAATAAAAGCAATATCATAAAAATTAAGACGATTATTTTTTCTTCATCCTGTTATTTTTCATTTTTCATTTTTCTTTTCTTTTTTTTTTTTTTTTTGTCATCAAAATATTAATACTATTGCTCTTAAATAATATAGTATTTACCGGACGCAGCCGAGTAATTCAGTTAGTGTAATACCAGTACAAAACACATATTTATCGTGGAATACTGAATTCAACAAATTTTACAAACATTTAAGAAAATCATATAAAATGTCATCGGGAGTATTGATTTATTTCGTATTAATTTAAGTAATAATTTATTATTCGCATTATTCCATTCTTAATATGTATAATCATCATCACGTATTGAAGAAATATTAGTATATTATTCGGTCCTCTATTCGGTACTATTATTGAGGGTGACGACGAAACTTATTATTTTATTTTCGCCGTCACTTTTTTTTTTCAATGATGCATTACACCAATACAATTTTTTTATAAGTTTTATTAAATTATTCCACTGTTATTTTACATTAGTATTGCGGGCATTTTTCGACCGTAATATTAATTTGTTTACTCGGACGTTATTATCGTTTTAATTGCTCTCCGGTAGTCAACTGCATCGTTTCAACTCAAAACTTTTAATTCGGCTCTAGTCGTTTTTAAAAATACATAGATCGCAAATCGTATAGATTATTTCAAAGAATGAAAAATTTAATTTCACTATTGGGTTGAAAAATATATATACAAAACACGTCTTTTTCTCTGCTTATGCAACTCATAACTGCGGTTATTGTTTTTTTTTTTTTTTGCGAACCATATTTATTAGTACATTTTTTATCGTTATTATTAATTTTAATAAATGTAAAACATGTATTACAGTATACTGTACTCATATGATATAATATATTATATCATATGAGTACACTTAAAAAGTAGTTAATGTCACACTCGGTTCTACATCATGTCGTATAATTTTTATAATTGTTTTTATTATATTTTATAATATGACTGCAGGTAGTCAAAAGTTGGTTGCAAAAAAAATAGTACAATTTAACAATTTTCAATGAAACTATTAAAATGCTCGGCCTACATAGGTTTTCAAACAATTACGCGTACCGTTTAATGATCGTGTAATACGTGTGCGCGCGTTTTAAAACATTTTTTAACTTCTGTTATTTGTTTTTATAACCATCATTCGTTTAGCTATTTACATGCCCGATTAGTCGATCGGTCGACATTTTACAGGTGTAATATTTTGTCCTAAACTCTTTTCAAAAAGATTTCCATTGAATTGTGAATGGTTTTTCTAAGCGATTTTTGCAGGACTTTTAATTAGTGTTAAATAAATCGAATCTGACAAACATTAAATTGACTCCTTAAATAATATCGACTCTGACAAACATCACCAAATAAACATACCTTTTATGACCCAATTCTTATACGATATTCTGTAACAAAAAATAATCGTCATTCAAGGACTTGCGATCACCGCGCAACAATAGATAATGTTTATTTTTTCCATTTGAGAAATTAGTATATTGTATGAATCAAGAATCAAAGTGTATTGTTTATGTTTTCTTTCCATCTTTGTTTCATGGGCTGTTTTTTTGTTTTATTTTGTTTTTTTTTTTTTTTTTGTTAAACGTAACAATCTGACCAACGATATGGATTATTATAAAACTGAGCGAATGTTTCACGTGAATTTCATTATTTCACGCAATTATTCGTAGACAACGAACAAAATTCGTCATAATTTGCAGTCCACGGCTCTTGGCGGTATGTTAGTGCTGCCATCGCCGGGTGACGTCACAGAATTGACAACCGGTGTTCGCATGAAAAAAAAGTAAAATATGGAAAACGTCATCATGCGTGTACACCATAACATTATACATCTATGCATTATATGCACACATACACACATATACATTTTTGGGGAATTTTCAAATATGTTAAATTCTTTTTTATGCATAAACTATGTATTTGATATCATGAGTGAAACAAGAAATGTATCGGTTTTAGCATGATGTATAGTTTTTTATTTTGTGTCCGTGTAGGCAATGCCGACCAGAAGGATTATTCCGAAAATCACCAAATAAAAAGTAAAAGATAAAAATGGATTCTAGTAAGTAATTTAGGGGGGGTAATTTTACGAATTTCAAACATTTTTCTTAATAGTTGTATAAAACTGATGAATTGTTACCTAGAATGTACAGCATAATTGACTTGGACAAGATATAATTACAAGTATTTTCATTAGTTTGTCCACGTTACCGATCACCTTTAGGTATATAAATTGACTATCCGACCTCTTCCATACAGAATAAATTGATTTCCATTCAGAAGTACAAAATTTTTCAAGATCAATGGTTCATTGGCTTCAAATTCAAAAAAACCAATATAATAATAACATTTACCTATCCCTGAATAGACCAAGAGCTCACAACACAAATTCAACGTTATTTTGATTAAAATATTTGATAGTCCTCTTTATTTCATTTTAATTACACCCCACTTAAATTACACTTAAGTTACGTTATAACCATTACGATTGTGATTAAAACAAAATAATAATTTATTTTAACGAAATAAATGTTTTGCATAGACAGACCAAAATAGTTGGTGCTTTCGTGAAACGAGATCAAGTTCAACTTTCAAAAAAGTGCTCGTAACTTACATCATTTTTATTAGGATCAAACCAGAAATAAAAATAAATTACTTATTATGTAGATTAAGAATATAAAACAAAATACTGAATATTTTGGTGTTTTATACTTCCCAGAATACATTTAAATATGATTTAAACAATACACAAATAACATTTAATATATATTATCTGAAAATTATATTTTATATTAGAATATATAATAGAAACTTTTAAAAATAATTTTAATTTACAACATAAACCAATGTGTTTGCAAATGTGATTTTATTGCCAATTAATCAGACTTGTCATCACTAGTATTACTTACTTCATTTTCTGAAAAAAATGTATTAATTTTGAAAAAATTAATTATATTTACTTGTATCATCAGGGTCTGTATGTTGTACTTATTGTTATCACTAATTTTTTATTCTTCAATACTATTTCTTATAAGGAAATCTTCAACAAATGCTGGGTATTGTGGTCCGTTGAACCATAGTGGAAGGTTTGAACTGTCTTCTTTAATCCAACCATTATCCACATGTTATCTCGTTCTCTACATATTTTAAGCGTATTTGGTACAATTTGTCGTAATTCATTATCTTTATTCACCAATGTCCCTATTATTTTTAGTTTTTTTCTATAAGGTGTTACTTCTGGTGTTATAGCCTTAAAAGTTCTTCTTTTATTTATTTATTTTTCTATATTATTAATACTATTTATATTAGTTATTACATCGGATGTATTTTGATTAGATGACAATGGTAATTGTTGAACTATTGTTTTATAAGAACCTTACTGTGTCATAAAGAATAACTTTTCCACTGCATGTTTTCCCAAATCTATCGTAGTTATCAAATACAACATCAGTGGACAATTTTGGTAATAGTAATACTCCTGACGATCATAGTCCTAACTGATTAATCGATGATTATGTGAGTTCGGTTTCTAGTTTCTCAATAACATTGTAACTGGTACATTGATTTTATCTATTAAGAATATCAATTACTTTTCTACTACTTATTAAACTCTTTTAAGATTATTCCAAGTGTTATTTGCTTTGACGGTTTACCTCGTCCATTAGTCACAGCATATACTAAGTTACTTGCCAGTAATTCAACTTTACGGCGAGTTTCATCACTGTTTCTACGCCTTATACCCAGGCCTCCCACCAAATATGTTATAAAGTTAATTAGTTTATCAGGAAAAGTACATCCTCCTTTAATTAAATCTTCAGTGCTTACATTTTCTGGTAGATTTTTCTTTTTAATGTTTAAAATTACCCAGCATAAAATTTGAGCGACATTCAGAATAATTGTTTAAATCGCTTAATGACACGTTGAACAATGAAACATCGATATGAGATATAATTTTTTTTTATTATTTAATATTTCAAATTTAACTTTGTTTTCGAATGTTTTTTTTTTTTTTAATTATCTTCGAGGTGTTGTAAATTATAAGGTGAGTCTTCAAATAAGCCATCACTGGCTTCACATAATAAGTTTAAATATTCGTTATGTAAAACATTTAATAAAATATTTTTTTTTTCTGTATTTTATAATAGATTACTCAACTACATCACAAATAGATAAATAGGCAATATTATGAAAATCACGGTTTAAATACCAAGGAGATTTTTGAAAATTAAGATTGCCTGAAATTTTTTTTAGTCATACAATGATTGTATTTATTTTGGTAACTTACTCAATAAATATTATGATATTTTTATACAATAAAATATAAATATAATATAATATTATTAATAATAATTTTTTTTATTATGATACTTCTTTAGCTACAAAATCTATGATAGAAGGTTTTTTGTACTAACATCGTTCATTTCATACGTATAATATTTATACTTAATTTAAAATTTTTAATTCCACACTTTCATCCTAACCATTGTGTTGGTTAGGATGAAACTTACAAAATATACTTACAGACTCAAAAATAGACGCATTATATTAAATTAATTTTGTTGATTGATTTGATCGAGTATTTATTTTACATACAGAGTTCGATGATGTTGAAGCATTATGTGAATAAGAATCAAGTTGATTCTGTGATGTTGAAGGCAATGCAGTAAATTTTCTGTAACATTTTTTTTTAATAGCTATCGTGCGAATTAAAAACTTTCTGCAGCACAGTGTGACAATATTTAAAACTATTCTTTAGTTGGATTTCCAATGAAGAACTGAATTTTTTCTTTTGAATTATCGTTAAATAGAACCACATTCTTCACTTTTTTACTATTTGAAAAAATTAAATATATTTTTTGTATTGACATTATAAATTTAGTTTAAATGTGCAGGGCACAGTGATGAATATTACACACTGCAGTGTACACTCTGCAACAGTGCACAACTGAATTATTTTCGTCAATGAATAACTAATAATCCACCCATTGGCTAGCCATTAGTTTTGATAAACACGAAACGTTATGTCATATAAATATTATCGAATTAATCTGATACTATTAATACCATCAAATTACATGTTTACTAATATTTACAGAAATAAACAATTTGTCGTTCCCGACAAATTAAATATAATAAAATACAATACAATAATAAATTATACAATAATAAAATTATTGTTTGACGAAGTTAAGAGTAATACCTACCTAAAAAGAACGTAATACCAATATTGTACCTAATATAGGCAGAAGGCACCTACTAAAATAATATATTTTAATGGGTTCTGGAAAGTATAAAACACTAAAATATCCAACCTGTTGTTTTATATTCTTGATTTACATGTTAAGTACATTATTTTAATTTCTGGTTTGATCTTTATAAAAATGATGTGAGTTATGAACTTTTTTTGTAAGTTAAACTTGGTCTGGTTTCACGAAAGCACCAACTATTTTGGTATATCAATGCGAAAAATGTATGTTGTTAAAATGTATTGTCATTTATTTCAATCACAAACGTAATGGTCATAACTAGGACTCGGAAGTTGATACATTTTGCAATTTTTTTTTTTTTTTGGAACTTTTTAGAAAATTGGTCACAAATTTATTTCATTAGCATGTGAATCCAAATAACTGATTTTTATTTTGCATTTTTTGGTGTTTATTATTTTTTAAGTAATTTTTCGACATTTTTATTAATTTTTACTGATTTCACAGTAGTTCACTAATTTTCGTTTCTTGTCAACCATTATGCCGATAACTTAAGACTTGTCCGATTTTATCTCACCGATTACATTTGTCGCCTCGTTATCGTGTTACAGTGAATAATACCTATTATATCTAAATTTTATTATTTTTTTCGTAATATTTTCAAACGACAAAAATTAAAACATCGGTTAGTGCTCGTCTGTGTCTCCCAATCACTTCAGTGGATGTGGAGAGAAGTTTTTCCAATTATAAATATTTATAAATAGATAATTCTTGTTCATTTACTTTTGATAACATCAAATATGCTCTAATTGTAAAATGCAATTATTTTACTTTTTAAGTAATTTGTAAGTTTTGATAAATGTATATTGAACATTGCAGTAAAATATTAAAAAAATGTATTTTTATTAATTTAAAACAAATATTTGTAATTTTTTTAGGTCATTTTTTAATGACACTATCATTTTTATGTCATATTTGCATTTTTTTTAACTTCATTATTTTAATGATTTTAAGGTCATTAACTTCTGAGCCCTAGTCATAATGTAACTTAAGTGCAATTTAAGTGGGGTGCGATTCAGCTCTGTACCTTCACATATGAACATGTATTATGACAGACTTCAAGATACAAAATGAAGAAATGCTTAGTGAAATAAATAAGACTATCAAATCTTTTAATCAACACGACGTTAAATTCGTGTTGTGAGCTCTTTGTCTAGAATATCATCGGACCTACGAGTTTTGCCTTTTTTTTGTCAATATTTTTTAAATATAAAATCTGTAGATTAGAAATTACAATAAAGATGTATCTGGTTATAATCTATGACATCGACATTGCTACTCAAGATAAAAGCAGTTACCCAATTATAACACTATAATCTGTTAGACTAGATTTGATACTCTTCCTTCATTTGAGAATGTCGGGTCGATTAATATTTTAGACCTAACACCATTTCATTTTAAGTCTGTGTGAAGGATTAACTAGAAAAATTTTAGAATCAAGAACTGGTATAATAGAAATATGAATAGTTAGATGAATAGAGGTGAAATAATATTTCTAAACAAAAAATTAATAATAAGTAGGCATTTCATTATTTTAACATGTATTTATATAGGTTTTTGAGGCGAATAATTTTCAAATCATCCTGACCGATTTTTACATAAAGTGATGATGTTGGTGATAGTAATGATGAAGGTAATAGTGATAACTGTGATTCAATTAGAGCTTCTCAAAAGCTATTTAATGCACTTGGTCATGACCAACCATTGAATCATATACATATATGTATAAATAATCGATATTTTCTCTGTGCAGTGGAAGAGATTAAGTAGCGTGGTTTTCTATGAATTCAAAAAAGATTGAAGTGAATAAAAATTTTGTAAAATCAGTACTTAATTATGAACCGTTTCCGTGTCTCCCTTGTCATCGAAATATCTAATATAAAAATTGTTTCTGGTAAAAAACTGTAGTAAAATAGTTAGGTGTATGTGTTTGCCTTCGGTGTTGTTCCACCAGGGTCCATTCACGCAACTACACCGATACTATTCGGTTTCATTTATGGTTAGGAAGATGAATGAAAGACCGGAGTATTCTACGGCGGAATCAACTGCTGCTTTCCGAACGACAACGGTGCCCGTCTATAATTTTCGCGCACCCTCGTGCACACCAAAAAGTGTACTTTGAAATCGTGCAAAATCAAGCGGTACTCATCGTCACCACGCGAACGTTTACACGGGCATATGGAAATGGCTTTCGTACAGTGCATCAGTACACAAATCACACGGTATCTACGAAAAATTCCGATTGATTTTCGGTAGATTGCTCATGTTCAGCCGGGGAGCACGTCGACGGCTACTCGTCTAAAAATATATCGCGCGGCATGAGTCGTTTAACGTTTCACTTGTCGTTGCACGCGAAATTGAGTACGCGTTAAAATGTACGATGTGCGTTGGAAAGTTTTGCCATATACCAGAACACGAGCCAACATCCTTGTCCGATGGACATATTAATTTTATAAGAGTCGGACGAGCATTTCAGCTGTGGATCGGTGCTGTCAACCTAGCTTAACCTAACGGTGCCCGAGGAAGGGCGACTTCGAGGTTGTTGCTCGAGAAAATTTTCTCGTCTCCGTCTCCTGTCGACCGCTATTTGAAATATTTGTTTTATAACACAGCGATAAAGTGTTAATCGTTCAATAACTTCCTTGGATAAAGTGTACGTGATGATCGACATGGTTGATAATCGCGATCCACGGCGGATAAAAACGTGTTATTTTCTTGTTTTCTACTGTTGATAATCTGACGATTTTTACGTACGTAATCATAAAAAAATTAATTTTCCGATTCCCATGACTTTTTTTTAATAGTTTTAATAGCTATATAGTTTTAATGATTATAATTCGACCGCGGAAAAATAACAAAATTTAAAATATTCACCGAATAAAAGTATAAAGATCGTTTGAAATACATTCGTGATGTTTTGTCTTTTGTATCGTAAGAATGATCCATCGTGGAATGCAAGATTGTAGATGTTTAGGCAAGATTAATGATAAGGAAACATTTATTTAGATAGGTCTCAAAACTTGTTTAGAGTGTACCCAAGATAAGTTTAGTTATCGCAATTCGTGTATGTGTTTGGATATCATACTTGTAATGTACAACATGTGGAGCAGTGAAACTCTTCGATTAGGTAAAGGTCGAATGAGTGTATATTCTTCCGAAAGCCACCAATTGTCGTACCTATACAACAAAATCGAGCTTACCGATATATTTAGTATTATAAATCTACAATAAGGTAGTGTTATGCATAGTCGTTTCTGTTTCATGTCGTGTACGACGTTCACATGATATATTACGATAAAACAATAGCACTATAGGGCCAGGATTTTGATGACATTTGTGTATTTTTTCGAAAAATTATAGTCAATGATTTTTTTAATTAAAATTTGTTTCAATTACGTACGAATCTAAATAGGTATGTATTTTTAATTTTGGATGACAGGTTTGTTTTCTTCTTTTGTGGATTTTTCGGAAATGTTGTGAATTTTACTTAATTTTTTGAATTTTTCGGTATTTTTTTTTTATTATTTCACCAATTGACTGAAAAATAACGAGTTTATTAAATTTTAATAACATTTTGAAATCAATAACAATGTAATATATATTGTTTAGGTATTTTATGTTTTTCATGTCATAAATACATTTTTTTTAATGAATCTTTATAAATATTTAAAACTATCAACGTCTATGCCCTAACAATAATCATATAAAGTGTATCTATAATAATATTTTAATTATTTCTACAAACGCTGAAATGATCCGCGATACGCCAATTAATATAACTTCCGATTTCAAATTAAACAAAATCCGATTCCAATATAATATAAAACAATGATGACGACGACGACAACGATGTTTGTTAACGATTCTCGCAACGTTTTCCGTCGAGTTTTCTCACGAGTACGATTGTATACACATACTTGTATATGCCTATGTGTAAGCATATTGCTTTTACATGATAAATTCAATATAATGTGTACAAGTGCAAGTGAGAAAAATAATATCGAGTCGTATAATCGTTGTGTTAGTGCAAGTTGTGCAAGTCATCGCAATCAATAAATATCACCGATATTATTAAAGGATCGCCTCCATTCGTGGACGTGAAGAAGGGAGAGATACAAATCGTACATTCATATTACTTTGAATTAACGTGCGTTTAATTTTTTATTTCATTAAATAAAACTAAGAAATTGATATTGATTATACTAATAATGAATTCGTTTCTAATGAAATAATCATGGTTATTTTGTATCATGCAGTCTAAATGACTTCTGCTCGATTGTGATAAATCATATTATTATTGTGTATGTAGACCAGAGGTCGGTAATTTATTTCTATGGTAATTTTATTTCTATGGTGGTCCAAATAATTTAAAAAAAATATTTGGAGGGCCAGAAAAAACTTGAACGTAATTATATCAATAATGTATTTATTTTTGTAATAAAAACACATTATAAAACAAATTATTTAATATTAATTATTTATAAAGTAAATATAAATTCATACTAATAATAACAAAATTGTATACATAAGTTTAATGAAAGAAATGACATTTCTTTTCTTCGCTTCTTTAAAATCTGGTACTCTTGGAGAAAAAATGACGTGTAAATTGTTTTCAAAGTGGTCATCGGTTATTAATCTTGAACGATATTCATTTTTTAAAAACGTCATTTTGAAGAACGAAGTTTCACATATATATGTGGAGCCAAACATAGTAGCTAATTGTATGGCCAGTGTTTTAAAGTTCATGTATTTATCTTAGACATACTTTGTCTAAAAATCTTCAGTAGACAAACTGTTGTTCATTTACAATGAGATATTTTCTTACAATTCAATATCTACTAGCAAAATATTTTTGGCGGTGCAGTTATTTCTCTTCCGCAGGTCGGACATGGCCCATGGGCCGCCTATTGCCGACCCCTGATGTAAACACATATATTCGTATATATTTCTAAAAAAAAAAACCGAAAATTCAACTCTTTTCGATTAATATTTACTCAATATTGTTTATTTATTAGATTCTAATCAAATTCGGATATTTTATTTATGAATTTGCTTTACACTCATGTTTGTAGATTTATAATGAGAATTGTTTTCAGTCAAAAAGTTATTTTATTCCTGTATATGTATGTATAAATAGATAACTAGTTACCTACACTTTAAAATATTTGTTTTTTTTTTAAACTTTAAATCGGTATAAACTGTATTTGAAATCAAATAACGATTCGTTGTGATATGCGTGCTGCAGAGTTTAATTAATATAAAGGTCGTACGAGTGCGAATATTCGTATAAATTTACATTGTATAGGTGTAAAATTTTACGACACGAAACACGGTGTATTTATTCAGCGACCACGCGACTACGACTATAATTATACTCCGGTTTTAACTGATATTACTAAAATATATTTACCTTTTGTACTATACAAATCTGTAAAAATGTTTTCCATATTAATATATTTTACTGTAATCCGTAAAATACAGGACATTTATGCTTTAATTCAGACAATTTTTCATTTTCGAATCACCATGGTATTAGTCAATATTGTTATTATTATTATTATTACACATAGTAATAATAATATGATGAAAATTGATAGTGTTAAAAGTAACTTTTATCGACTAATTGTTCAACTGATTTTCTACTAGAATATCGTTTATATTTATTATTTATCTCATTGGCTTGTTTAAAATGTATAACATAAGTTCAATATACTTCTGAAGAACTTTAATACTCAATCGTAATTTAATTTAATATTAATCAGACTCATCCGCGAGATTCGATACTTGCGCGTTGTTCCTAATTTATCAGTTCTATATTTATAAACGTACGCGCAACACAGTATATTTCTAAATCAAAACTATTTGAACTCGATTTATTCGAGATATGTTTTGGTTTAACGAGTTTTATACACGCTGTATATCAAAGTTGTCACGCGGCACGATCTACATTTATAGACCCATTGTTTTGACAGCCGCGGTATATAGGTACAGAAAACACAGCCTCGGTCGCGTTCGTTTTGTAACCGTCACTAACTACGCGTTATCATTGATTGTGATTTTTAAATTCCGTTTTGTCCGATTGTGTCAATTCGTCTTACATAACAGTGCGCAGTTACGATCATCAAAGTGCGAACGTCTTTGCGCTATTCGCACCATACCTAATTATTATTACTATTATTACTATTATTATTATTATTATTATTATTATTATTATTATTATTATTATTA